>NW_026897095.1:0-284583 GCF_033153095.1 Gastrolobium bilobum | reverse complement strand
GGAATAAAACAGTCATTTGTTTTAATAACAATGAATATCCCTTTTTTTTTCAAAAAACGTAAAGATTTGAATTAAACAGAATAAAGGTTTAAAAAAAATGATTAGATTACATGATCAACATCAATTATTTAAAAAACAAAGATGACGACAAAAGAGTGATTTAATAGTTATAAATGAGATTTTCATGGAATAAAACAGAAATTTTTTCTAATAACAAAATACTCATACCTGATTCCACTGAATCAAGAGGTTAATAAAAGATTCAAATTTAAAAATCCGAAAATAAGGAACAAAGGTCGGGATATGTATGAGTGTTTTTTTTTTACTAATTAATTTTTTTTTCGAGTAAATAGAATTATATTCTGTAAAAAATGTAAAGTTTTTCAATTAAACTGATTAAAGATTTAAAAAACAAAGATAACGACAAAGAGTGATTTAGTAGTTATAAATCAATGAATATCCGGTTTTTTTAACAGTCATTTCATGGAATAAAACAGTCATTTGTTTTAATAACAATGAATATCCCGTTTTTTTTTCAAAAAACATAAAGATTTGAATTAAACTGAATAAAGGTTAAAAAAATGATTAGATTACATGATCAACATCAATTATTATAAAAACAAAGATGACGACAAAAGAGTGATTTAGTAGTTATAAATGAGATTTTCATAGAATAAAACACTCATACCTGATTCCACTGAATCAAGAGGTTAATAAAAGATTCAAATTTAAAAATCTGAAATTAAGGAACAAAGGTCGGGATATGTATAATTATTATTATTTTTTGCTAATTAATTTTTTTCGAGTAAATAGAATTGTATTCTTTAAAAAATGTGAAGTTTTTGAATTAAACTAAATAAAGATTTAAAAAACAAAGATAACGACAAAGAGTGATTTAGTAGTTATAAATGAATGAATATCCCGGTTTTTTAATAGTCATTTCATGGAATAAAATAGTCATTTGTTTTAATAACAATGAATATCCCGTTTTTTTTTTCAAAAAACGTAGAGATTTGAATTAAACTGAATAAAGGTTAAAAAAACGATTAGATTACATGATTAACATCAATTATTTAAAAAACAAAGATGACGACAAATGAGTGATTTAGTAGTTATAAATGAGATTTTTATGGAATAAAACAGAAATTTTTTCTAATAACAAAACACTCATACCTGATTCCACTGAATCAAGAGGTTAATAAAAGATTCAAATTTAAAAATCTGAAAATAAGGAACAAAGGTCGGGATATGTATGAGTGTTTTTTTTTTACTAATTAAATTTTTTTTCGAGTAAATAGAATTGTATTCTTTGAAAAATGTAAAGTTTTTGAATTAAACTGATTAAAGATTAAAAAACAAAACGATTAGAACCTACTTAAAAAGAACAAACGAATACATTAATAAACACAAACGAATAAGCAATCTTGACCATTGATTTAAAAAACAAAGATGACGACAAAAGAGTGATTTAGTAGTTATAAATGAGATATTCATGGAATAAAACAGTCATTTGTTTTAATAACAAAACACTCATACCTCATTCCACTGAATCAAGAGGTTAATAAAAGATTCAAAATTAAAAAACTAAAAATAAGGAACAAAGGTCGGGATATGTATGAGTGTTTTTTTTTACTAATTATTATTTTTTTTCGAGTAAATAGAATTTACTTCTTTAAAAAAATGTAAAGTTTTTGAATTAAATTGAATAAAGATTTAAAAAACAAAGATGACGACAAAGAGTGATTCAGTAGTTATAAATGAGATTTTCATCGAATAAAACAGTCATTTTTTCTAATAACAAAACACTCATACCTGATTCAACTGAATCAAGAGGTTAATAAAAGATTCAAATTTAAAAATTTGAAAATAAGGAACAAAGGTCGGGATATGTATAATTTTTTTTTACTAATTAATTTTTTTTCGAGCAAATAGAATTGTATTCTTTAAAATATGTAAAGTTTTTGAATTAAACTGATTAAAGATTAAAAAAACAAAACGATTAGAACCTACTTACATCCGGTTCAGTTAAAAAATAAACAGAGATGTAAACAAAGGAAATTGGAGTTAATAAGGTTAATATAATTAAAGTTAAAATTTGTAGCTTGTGATGTTAAGATGAGTACGGAAATTATGTTTGTTTGGAAAACAAAAGAAATACTTGAATTCCAGTTATTAACGTTAATAAAAATAAAAGAGTGAATTATATCCCTTACACAAACAATGAATTATTTTTTTTCTTAAAAAGAAAAGCGCAAACGAATACATTAATAAACACCACGTAACATTTTGTTTTTGTTGTACTCAACATAGCAAAACATCACAAACTTGGACATTTAATAAACGTAAGTTAAAAAAGATGCAAACACTTAAAGATGTAACTCCAACAAAAAAAATGTCTATGCAAGAGTTTGTCAAATAAACATCATGTCCCAAGACGCAAAATAACACTCTTCAGTCACAGCAGCCCAATCTACAGCGTACTCTCATCTGCCTCTGCATCAAATCTATTTAAAAAAATAAAGAAAAAATAAATTATCATTGTTTTCACTTCGCGTAAAAATGGACACTTTTTGCATGACTTGTACCACCAGTTGTATTTGCTCTCAATTGCCTTTATAGTCCCGTATGTGATGCAGGTAGTTACCTTAATTAAAGCAATCGCAGTTTAACATAAAATATCATCAATACAAAATTGACAGAATTAAAGGAAAGTAAAAATTAAAGAAAAGTAAAAATAAAATTTGAACATTTACCTCAACACAAAGTTTCACATCACTGATAGACTTTTTTCAGTCTCCTTAAGAAAATCATTTTTGAAAGAATAGGATGACTGAGTAGACAATCGAGTCATCCTTGTACTACTTTCCACACCATCAATCGAGAGACTATAACGCAAAAATTAATAATTAAAAAATCAAAAAAATATGAAAATCCATTAATCAATAACCGAATAAATGAGCTGAAGAAAGAAGGTACACACCGTTTTTTGAACTCAACAATCTCATTCAGTTTTGAATCCATTACAATCCTTGTTGTATATTTTGTATTTGTTATCCCGACCTTACCTATTGAGTTAAAAGGTTCAGATAAACATTGAATACAGAAGCAAAATTAATTAAAATAACGTGCATAAAAACTGATTATAAAAGCAAAAATTAAAACAACGTTGTTTGGAAAAAAACATACCTCTAAAACACTTAATCCTTCCCAGTTGGACTATCAGGACGTTATGAGGATCGTCGTTGTCTGCCAAAAAAGATTGGACCTCATCCACATAATGCTCCCACAAAGTGCACTCCAACTTATGACCCCTACACGTGAGTTGCAGCAAGCACAACGTTAATACGCGTAAAATATAAGCTAACAGAGCTGGACAAAAATAATTCATTTAACTAAACATTTGTAAGTACCTCAGGTCGTCAAGCTCCAACACCACCATTTTTTTCTTCTTACCAGAAACTACACGATCACAAACTTTCCCAATTCTTGAGATTAAACCAATGACGTCTACAAAAAAAAGCGCAGCAAAGAGTTTGTGAAAAAAATTATGCAATAATAAAAAACGAATACAGAAACGTAAAAAACACAGTTAATGAAAAAAATAATGATACAGAATAAGATTACTCGTGACAAAACATTAAAAACACAAAACTATAACCGCAAAGAGTTTAAAAATAAGGAAATAGTCATGATACAGAATAAACCAATGACGTTTAAAAATTAAAAAAAGGCAGCAAAGAGTAAGGGAAAAAAATAAAACCCGCAATAATTAAAAAAAGGATAACAGTGAGGAAGAATCTATTACCGACTAAATAAGGGGAGTCAGACGTTTCTTTCTCAATGATGTTATAATCAACAAAATCAAAATCACTCGCACAAATATCAGAAACAACAATCGATTTAACATCAGTCCTCAAGTTGAAAGACAAACGATACTGATGCTTGGTTGGCCTAAACACTTCGCTATTGAATCCAACTCCAAATTTTTTTATACAATAGCACTCTCCTTCGTTGATTTTATTCCGCACCTGCAAGGTATCTTTGACAGTGGCGTGGATCCTACCACCCTACAAAAGAATGGAGCCAACTTATGTCAACAACGTTAACTAAAATGATCAAAACAAAGATAGAAGATTTTTAAAACACAGAACACAACCTGTTCACCCAATAAAACCATTTCAAGATTGTCCTCCAAATTTTTACGCTGAAAGTTAGGAACTTTCCAAGTCCGAACCACCTTCACCTTAATCCTCCAGTCCTCCTTGGCAGGATTAACATCCTTCAGAAAATCATATTTTGAACTCATATTTTGTGTAAGAAGAAAAAACAGAGAAGCAATCACCGACGTTGAAGAATAATGCGTATCAGGAATTGTATAAATGAGAGTGATTTATAGTTTTTGAATTGTCTTCTTTAAAAAATGTGAAGTTTTTGAATTAAACTTAATAAAGATTTAAAAAACAAAGATAACGACAAAAGAGTGATTCAGTAGTTATAAATGAGATTTTCATGGAATAAAACAGCCATTTGTTTTAATAACAATGAATATCCCATTTTTTTCAAAAAACGTAAAGATTTGAATTAAACTCAATAAAGGTTAAAAAAACGATTAGATTAGATGATAACCATCAATTATTTAAAAAACAAAGATGACGACAAAAGAGTGATTCAGTAGTTATAAATGAGATTTTCATGGAATAAAACAGAAGTTTTTTCTAATAACAAAACACTCATACCTGATTCCACTGAATCAAGAGGTTAATAAAAGATTCAAATTTAAAAATCTGAAAATAAGGAACAAAGGTTGGGATATGTATAATTTTTTTTTTTACTAATTAATTTTTTTTCAAGTAAATAGAATTGTATTCTTTAAAAAATGTGAAGTTTTTGAATTAAACTGAATAAAGATTAAAAAAACAAAGATAACGACAAAGAGTGATTTAGTAGTTATAAATCAATGAATATCCCATTTTTTAACAGTCATTTCATGGAATAAAACAGTCATTTGTTTTAATAACAATGAATATCCTGTTTTTTTTTTCAAAAAAAGTAAAGATTTGAATTAAACTGAATAAGTGTTAAAAAAACGATTAGATTACATGATCAACATCAATTATTTAAAATACAATGATGACGACAAAAGAGTGATTCAGTAGTTATAAATGAGATTTTCATGGAATAAAACAGTCATTTGTTTTAATAACAATGAATATCCCATTTTTTTCAAAAAACGTAAAGATTTGAATTAAACTGAATAAAGGTTAAAAAAACGATTAGATTACATGATCAACATCAATTATTTAAAAAATAAAGATGACGACAAAAGAGTGATTTAGTAGTTATAAATGAGATTTTCATGCAATAAAACAGAAGTTTTTTCTAATAACAAAACACTCATACCTGATTCCACTGAATCAAGAGGTTAATAAAAGATTCAAATTTAAAAATCTGAAAATAAGGAACAAAGGTCGGGATATGTATAATTATTTTTTTTTCGAGTAAATAGAATTGTATTCTTTAAAAAATATGAAGTTTTTGAATTAAACTGAATAAAGATTTAAAAAACAAAGATAACGACAAAGAGTGATTAAGTTGTTATAAATCAATGAATATCCCGTTTTTTAACAATCATTTCATGGAATAAAACAGTCATTTGTTTTAATAACAATGAATATCCTTTTTTTTTTTAAAACGTAAAGATTTGAATTAAACTGAATAAAGGTTAAAAAAAACGATTAGATTACATGATCAACATCAATTATTTAAAAAACAAAGATGACGACAAAGAGTGATTTAGTAGTTATAAATCAATGAATAAGCAATCTTGACCATTGATTTAAAGTAACAAATTCTGTCAATTGAAAATATAATTCTTTTTTGTATTTATTATATTCACTGATTTACCATTAAAGGAAACTTTTTTAAATGTTGTAGTGTGAACACATTGGTGAAATTGAACCACAGTGCGACACGTCAGCAAGGTTTCCACAGAATGGAATTCCTTTATAATATAAGATATATATAGAAGCTACAACCCATGATTCTCAATCGGTTCCTTGTCTCAATTCTTGTTGGATTTGTGATCTTTTACTAAAGTTCAATTAGGCTATTAGTACGAGAAGAGCCCAAGAAACTTAAAAGCCCAATGAGCTAGGATTTCTTGGAACCCATATAAATAGTACCACTTAATTCATCAGCCTCCCAGGTCATTTGTGAGAAAGAGACAAGCTCGGATCTGATTAGTGCCCACACACTTCCCCTTCTTCCTCAAGAGATAGTTTGGAAGGTTTACCACAATAGTTCATAAGTTCGTGCTATGACGCAAAGGACTCAAGCGTGAGGAGCATCATCATCTCACATCTGCGCCATCCAAGAGGTAATTGATAAAACCATGATTATTCTTATACATCCAAATCACAATGGTCTCATATGCTTCTGCAGATGCAATTGCTCTTACAATTGGTATCAGAGCCAGATTGTGTTTTTGGACGTGGATCTAGTTTTATTTTACTGCAAAATGAGCGCCAAATCATGGACCAAAATGACCCTCCCATCGGGTAAAGTGAGTGTGTATTTCATATTCAAAAATTATAAGAGGGTTATTTTCATATTTTTAACTCATTTTTTCATCAATATTTTACTTTCAAGCCAAACATAGACTCAGTAAACTTAACCAAATTTTTCTGGTAATATTTCGGCCTACCAAACAATTTTTTTTTAACTTTCCTATCAAACTCACTTTAACACATATTCCTAGTAATTATATTTTCCTGGTAAAAAAAATTTCTCTTCTACCAAATGCCCCTTAGGGGCGTTTGGTTGATGATAAATTTTAAGAATACTAAAGAAATGTAATTACTAGGTATCCATAGGGAAAGTTGAATAGATGAGGAAGCTAAAAAAAAGTAGTTTGGTTTGACAAAATTTTACCAGGGAAATATATGACAAAAAGTGTGTCAACAGTGCTTTACCCGGGTTTTCTCAAAAAACCACCCCCAAATCGGGTTTCTAAACAGTGCAAATTACTATCTTTCTCAAAAAGCCATGCATTTCACATAGATAGGTTTTGGTCAAAAGCTGTTGAACCAAACATTGGTTTTCTAAAAACCAAACTTCATTTACCTAGGAAAATCTCAAAATGCATGAAACCAAACGCCCCCTAGGGAACTTTTGATACAAGGATTTTTTTAGATTACTAGGAAAGTGCCATTAGGAATCCTATTTACTCACGTTTGGTACAAGGATTCTGAAATTTTTTCTAGAATTTTGATTTTCCCAGGATTTTGATTTGTTAACACTTTTTAAGGCAAAATGTCATCCAAGAATACTCGCAAGGGGGTGTATTCTTGGATTCCCGAGAGGTGGGAAAATACTTTGTCCTCCACGCCCCTAACGCCAAGCAATATTTTCTTCCTGCACCACTAGCGCCAAGTCTTCAAGCAATATTTTCTTCTCGTGCCAACAGCGTGGTAACGACGCTAGTCGCCAACAATGCAGTTTTTAATATTACCCTATATTCCTAATAATTTTTGACAATCAACCAAACATAGAATCAAGAAACTTGAGCCAACATTTCTGGTAATATTTTGGCCTACCAAACAACTTTTTGATCACATTCTCGGGAAACCACTTTCCCATAACATTCCTGGTAATTGTGATTCCCAGGAATAAAAAAAATTCTCTTCTACCGAATGCTCCCTTAGGTAATGTTTGGTTGAAAGTTTATTTTAGGATTGATGGGAAAGTGTAAGTGGATATTGGAAAATACCACGTTTGGTTCAGGTTTTTTCAAAAAATACCAGGCAAATAGGATAGATGTGAAAATGACTTTTGTGTTGATTTTTGGATGAAATTCACTGTTACAGAATACCACTTGAGATGTGGTATTTTGAGATAACTGAGGAAGTGAAAAAACAGGTGCAAAGTTTCTCCCGAACATAGATTTTGCATATTTAAATAAATTTCCCTGGTAATATTTGGGTCAACCAAACAGCTTTTTTTACATTTTCCTACCAAACTCACTTTCCAACCATTTCCCTATCAATTACATTTCCCTAGTAAAAAAAAATTTTTCCCGAACCAAACACTACCTTAGTTACTTGATTATCTTACCTGTTGTTTTCTAGTTTTAAATGAAAATATTCATATTGTTAATAAACTACAATCGTCGAGTGGACGGAAATCAACCGTTGAGATAATGAATAAAACTTCTTAATCTTACATCGGAGTAAAAAATTCTCCCATTTTAATTTTCTTCTCTTTGTTGATTTTGTTTTTGTTTTTGTTTTGGTTGTTAAAGAACTATTTTATGCTTTCTTTAATTATGGTGGAATAAAATTTTGTCCGGATGTAATTATTATTTTTTTCCCGTTTCATATGTGATGATTTATATTTACTTTGAGGCATGTTTCTCTTGTGAAATATATAAAATGGAAATCGAGTTTGTAAAATTCTGCAAGTGGCAGCTCTAGCTACTACTTGAGATTCCTTGAGTATTCGTCCAAATGTTGCCACTTGTTTTTCATTGAACCAAAAATGGAAAATATTTTGCCATTTTGTAGGGTCAGAAGATGCATCCTTCCTTGTATGATGATGGTCACCAAGGCCTAACCTACAATCTTAGAAAGAGGTTGAAACGTGACAAGAGGCATTTAGTTGGAAAATCTTCAACTAATGGAGTCTCTTCAGGAACACAGAGAGGTTTGGAGAGAATCCAAAGTCCTCATACTGAAGTTAGTGCTGTGAAAAAGTCACTTGATTCATGTACTGCACGCTCAAGTCTTGATAGAAGTGCCAAAGTGCCTATCCCTTTGGGGCCAGCCCACCAAGCTGAAGTGCCACAATGGACTGGCATGACTTATGAGAGTGATTCTAAGTGGTTGGGGACACAAATATGGCCAACAGAAAATGTAAATTCCAAACGTTTTTTTGAAAGGCAACGGCAACCCATTGGAAAGGGAAGAGGAGATTCATGTGGCTGCCAAGTACAAGGTTCTGTTGAGTGTGTGCGGTTCCACATTGTTCATAAAAGGACTAAACTGAAGTTGGAATTGGGTGAGGCTTTTTACAAGTGGAATTTACATAAGGTAGGTGAAGAAGTTAGGCGTTTGTGGACACGGGAAGAAGAGAAGAAGTTCAAAGATGTGGTGAAATCAAACCCTCCTTCACTTGAAAGATGTTTCTGGGATCATATTTTTAAAGCATTTCCCATGAAGAGCAGGGAAGATTTAGTTAGCTACTACTTCAATGTCTTTATTTTGCAGCGCAGAGGATACCAGAATAGGCATACTCTAAATGACATTGACAGTGATGATGATGGATCGGAATTTGGACCATCGAGGAAGGTTTTTGGACATAAATCACGTAGCTCCACCTTATTGCCCCCCAAAAGCCAGAGACAGAGGGAAGATAGAAAGTGAATGTAAGTCCAAATCATGAGCTTCATTGAGAATGGATCTTTCTCTCCTTGCTTAGAATATCAGAATCATCATTTCTTTTGATGAGTAAAAAAGATTTGGACTTAAAAGATGATGGGTTTGGTGTGGCTCAATTCCAGAGAGATGAGAAATGATGTCTTTTGGTGATGGATGCAGCTAACTATGAATTTCTGACATCACATGAGTTAGAGTTGCTTTTTCCAATTTTGAGACATAACATTTGTCTGTTCACATTGATAGGCACAGGCACTTTTAATTGCTCATTTTATTTGTTATTTTCACCTGGTTTTGATCACAAAAGTTACTTTGAAAAGTTACAACAACAGCATCAGGAATTATAGCAACATTTTATTGTAGAGGATCTTCAATGAATACAGCAAAGTGGAATTTAAATTTTGGCCTTTCATCTGATGTGATTTTCTTTCTGCATGTTTCTTTCAATGTAAATTGTTTTGACTCAGGTATTTGTAGGTTTGTCTAATACCTTTTTTATGCCAAGTAATTCTAGGTTCTAGGTTGTTTTGACTCAGCCGGGGTGTGAGATGGTTGGTACTAAAATCATTTAATTTGTCCACACATAACAAAGCATGAATATAATTATTGAGTAGTTATCTATATCTTCTTCATATTCATCCTAAAATTGTTAAAATCATTTATGAATGTACATATCCTCCGTGCTTCTCCATTAGTGGTGATTTTACTAGGCTAGCCCGTGCTCCAAAGTAACGGTTGGTCCAGATGGGGGATTTCTCTTTTTTTATACTCCCCTTGGAGGGTATTTTTGGTGCTTCGGGTGCACTTTCACCTTTCCCAAAATTAAAAATAAAAATATCAGCACATGAAAGTAAATAAATAAAATAATATAGATGGAAATGTCATAAAAATATTCCTGTTTTGGGAAAATGGAGCACCGAATGCAAGTGTTTTCGGTTCACTTTAAAAATTCTCCACGGTGCATCTTCTTTCTATATAAAAGAAATTTTTATTTCAATTCAATCCAAATGTTTTTTCCTATTTTCCTTTGACTGTTCACTTTTTTTTTCCTTTTTTTGAAAAGGATGTTAGTACATCCAATGCACAGAAAAGTTCTCATAGATGAAATAAAGTCTTGATTATAGCCTGTAGAATAGGTTGATTAAAATTTTTAAGGTGAGTTGGTGGATCAACTCGCCTAGATTTGATTAAACCATGAACATGTGTGTCTTGAAACATTGTGCTTTCCTTTTACACAACCTAGCCACTCCACCTACCTTAAATTGGACTTGCTTCATCTCTTAATAAATATTATCATACATTCATAAGAAAATTATCTTCAAATCAAATATAAGAATACAAATTTCTTGAGAATGTATCTTCATCAAGGAGGCACGGACACTTGTAAAAACAGGAAGAGTCGGGTCCGACACGCTCCGACACGGCGACACGCTCCGACACGGTGTCGGACACGTGGTTGACTTTTTCTGACACGTTGACCATTCCAACACGCGAATTTGACCGTGTCTGACACGGTCAAATGGCATTTTCGTAATTTTTTTTATTTTATTTTTTTAAAAATTTATTTTTTTAAAAGTTAAAATATATTAATAAAGCTTCCACCTGATCATATCAATTTTATCATTTTGTCTTTTTTCCCCTTAAGTAGATAAGAGATCATCTCAGTATCATTGTTGTCAATTCCTATCACGCTCTTGTTGTATCTTCTTCTCTCTGATCTCTCTAATATGATTTGATTTCTATATCTGATATTATATCTCTCTCATCCCAGTTCTTATTTTTTTTATTAAAGCTTCCATCTTTATAACGTGTTGATGGGTATTATTAATTTAGTTTCATTTTTTTGTTAAATTATTAAATATTAAATAAAATATACACTATATAAATTAAAAATATTATTTAATATTAAAATGTGTCTCAACGTGTCGAAATCCATAATTTTTTAGGATTGACGTGTCAGAGTGTCGTGTCGTGTCGTGTCAAGTGTCGCGTGTCGTATCGGTGCTACATAGATCTTCATAAAAGGAGGGATATTCTTACTACCAAAAATTTTCACTACCAATTCACTATTTATTTAATTATCATTGGATCAATATTTTCTCTCTTTTCAAAAACTTTTTAGCATTCTCTCTCTTTGATTCAATGGTGATTAGATAAGTAACAAGTTAGTAGTGAAAATTTTTGATAGTAAGAATATCCTCCTCATCAAACAATTCTCACAATGTTAAAAATCAACCAGATGTGCCCTGAAACTCCTTTCCAAATAATACCATCATCATGAGTCATGGAATGAAAAATTAAGTTCAGAACCAATTGTTCAACATTGTTGCATATTTGATTAATAAAGCTCGGCAGATGAACTCAGTCTCGTAATGTGTTCAGCCCAATGTTATTTAATCGGGCATGGTTATTGATCCGGTTGAGGTATTGGATTACTGATTCAATCGTATAACTCAGTAAGTATATGTAAATCTATAATTTATATAAAAAAACTATAAATATACTCAACCAGTAAAAAAATGATATCAATTTTAAATATTTTAATATGAAAAATAATAAATTACACATCATTGTCCAACAAAAGATCAATCAAACATATAATACTTGTGATACTGGTGCTTTAGGTTCATTAGACGACATCTTCAAATTAAAATTCTCTGCATATTACGTAACCAAGATAATATATTACTATTGTAGGTACATAACCTATGTAAATGAATAAGCAACAGATCACTCAAATATTTCAAAAGAAAACAAATCATTTGTGTGTGTGAGTGAAAAAAGAAAAGCATCAATTGATGAGAATAAACCATTTTTTTTATGAACCGGATCGGGTCACCAATTTTTACAAAAACCGACCGGGTCGCACCGGTTCCATTACATGGCCGATCAAATATAAAAACCAGATCGATTATATGATCGGTTCACCGATTTTCAGGTTGACTCGACCGAGTTGATCCGATTCTTATAATATTGGTTCAATCTATTTTGATCCACCTTTATATATGTGTATAAATATAACGTAATAAATTTAACGTTATACATATAAGTAGTTTACTTTATAATAAAATATTATACGTATTACTATAACGTAATAAATTTAAATAAATATAATAATTTTTCAGTAAATAATATATTTATAATGTTAACTTTTAGTGTATCACCATTTATATAATTATAATCCTATATAATATAATATCTTACACAAAGTCACATGCAGGCATAATATTAAAATTTATCAAGTCTCTTATACTACTCATACATACCAAATATGACCAATGCACTCATCCACATAGATTTTATTGTAAAGTATTTTACAATTAAAATGCGGAGCATATTCAAGTTGTGTCATGTTTAATTATACGGAAATATTATTTTCCATCCGCAGGAATGTGAACGGTAACTCCTGCAGAAAGAGATTGATTTTTGAGTTTTTTATTTTTTATTTTCTTTAATGATAAATGATGGGACCCGCATACGTTTGTATCTGCTGGAAAATGGTGTTATCAAGTGCAACATAAGAAAATTCATCCCCTTAATTATATTAGCGTAAGAATTTTTCTTGACAGGGCGGCTTAATATATGGAAGAGAAATGATGTTGAATAATATATGAGAAATATTTTTTTATGTTGTAGGGAAATCGTTATCTCATGTTATAAAAATAAAATTACAAGTGGGATCCATTAAAAAAAGGAGAGAGAAAAAAAGAGTGATGAGACCCAATTCTTTTTTGTGTGTGTAGAAAAATTATTTATCTTATATAAAATAAGATAAACATCACTCATAATATATTATGATGTTGAAAGACAAATAATATATTATGAATGCAAACATAATAGATTTTGATTTTTGATTGATGGAAGAGGAAACACATACATTGATATAATTATTTTTCTAAAAAGGGTACCCTCCGTTTCTATACCCAACAACGTGCTTCTACCACTCAATTTAAGATATTTTTGGACACAGAAACAAAGCCCGGGACACCCAAAACACAAGCATATTTTCGGTAGTTATGGGGTAAATAATATAATTTTTTTTTTTATATTTAGTTTTATATTTAGTAAAAAATATACCAAATGCTCGGTACATACTAAGTAAATACCATAATCATAAAAGTAGAATTAATATAAATATTATTTTTTTAATATTTAATAAAGTGAAAAGTTATAGGGTTTGTTTTTTCTCATGTTACTTTAGATAAATTTATCTAATGTTCATCAAAACGACGTCGTTTTGGGACGGAAATCATGGTATTTTTGTAATTTTAATTTATTTCAGGGTTATAATAGTCTCTATCACTCTAATTTTTTAATTTTTCAACCCCAAAATGACGTTGTTTCGATGAACATTAGATAAAGTTATCTAAGATAACATCGGAAACTTTTTTCCCAAAGTTATATTTACAAACTTTTTGTTTACAAACTATATTAAGTATGACTTATTTCAATCAAGAGTACATGATCGAGATCATACTTAGTGTAATTTATAAAAAAAAAAAATTGTAAACGGATCATTATCCTTTAATAAAAAATATACCGAGTGCTCAATACATATTTAGTGAAAATATTTTCCCAATACACGTTCTCTTTATACATCTACGGGTTTAGAAATAGAGAGAGAAAGAAAGCACAAAGCTTTATCTTTCCAAAAGCTACAACCCATGATTCTCAATCGGTTCGTTGTCTCAATTCTCACCTTGAATGACCCAGTTTTGCTTCATTTCTTCTGCATTTTTTTTTCTCATTTTTTTTGGCGGTGGTGGGGAATAAAAATGGAAACTTTATAGCATGATTAAAAGTTTGTGGATTTGAATTTGATATATAGATGGCCTGGTGACTAAAGGCCGAGGTCTTAAGTCCGAGCATCGATTTATGATTTGCTTCCACAATATTTGAGGGACCGATGTCCCAACAAATTTAAGTTATTAGGTACCATATCTTAATCAAAAAGTTTAAGGTATTGGATTTATGGTACTTTCACTTATATGTTCATGCTTAGCCTATTTCTTTCTAATGTCAGATTTTTTAATTATTCATACTTGAATTCTTGGAACAGTGACTGAATTGTCACTGTTCATGAAACTATTGACCAGAATATCACGCGAACAGTAAAAAATTTTGAAATGCCACGCACCCTAATTTGCTACACATAGCAGCGGAGTATGTGTGTTGATGTGGCACGTTTCTGTTGGCCACGTAATTCGCTACATGTGCCAGCGAATTACGTGGTCAAATGTCAATCCTTGCTCAAACTGTGGCAGGACATGTGTCAGCACCCCACATAATTCGCTATACCAGGTAACGAAGTACACGTGTATAATTCGCTGTGACTCATAGCGAAGTACATGTGGCTCTGACATAAAAGGACACATGTCATCCCCCTAGGAATTCGCTAGGGGGCACAACGAAATTTGTTTGGGTAATTCGCTATGTAGTCTAGCGAATTTCGTAGTATATAATCCCCACCCACATTTCCTTTTCTGGTGCGTCCACACTTAAAATTTCCTTTTATATATAAAGATTTATTTCGATTGTTTCATCCTTGGTTGTTTTTTTTCTACTTTTGCATAATGAGTGACAGTAGGAATGATTTAATCGCCACCGTTTATTATAGTGGGAGGAAATATTTTTGACCGAATGGTCAAGTTTTTGAAGGTGATGCAAAAATGTTTCGCATGAGCCCAACATGCAATCTTCACGAGCTGAAGAAGATAATATACAAGAAGTTGAGATTATAACGAGGTCAATCTTTTTCTCGATTGACTGCTAGATGTGCCTCGGGTAACCCCGTGTAGTGAGTTAGTGTGGAAATTGTTGAGGATGAAGATGTAGCGTTAGTAGTAGATGTAAGCACATCCGAACATGGAGAGTCCAGATTTATTGAATTATATGCGGAAGTGAACTACGGTGGACAATCAAGCAGTTAACTTTCTTTACCATCCATTGACTCCATTGACATAAACATGGAGCCGCTGGTTAATCCGGAAGATGAGAATGTGTCACCCCATAACAATGCGGAAGTGAACTATCTGGTACAATGAATCATGTGAGGTGTTGACATGTGTCCTGCCACAGTCTGAGCAAGGACTGGCATTTGACCACATAATTTGCTGGTATCTGTAGCGAATTACATGGCCAACAGAAACGTGTCGCATCAGCACACATACTCCACTGCTATGTGTAGCGAATTAGGGTGCGTGGCATTCCAAAAAAAATTATTTTTCGCGTGACATTCTGGTCAATAGTTTCATGAACAATGGCAATTTGGTCACTGTTCTATGTGAGTTCTCAACAATCTCCTAGTCAGATGTGAGTTCTACAATCGTTAACTCCTCCTCAAGTGGATTCTTCTTCGAGTATTGATGGGATTACCAACCAAGAGTAGGTCAGGTTCTTGGTCCACAACATGGGTTTGTGTAGCCTACAAACCTAAACATCAATCACCATCTCCAAATATTCGATACACCCAAACCAATCAATTCTGAATACAAATAGTTCTTTACAGAATATGAGTTGACTATGAAGGTCAGTTCCTATGTTGAAGGGGTTTATAATAAGCACTTTAGAGACATGGGTAAAGAATGTTGCCGGCAGTAAGTTCACTGGGTGTGGTTTAGTGGATGATAGAGTTAAATTTGGTGAGTGTTTAATGGAGGTGTCTTGTTGGATGATTATGGTGAGGAAGAGGCTGGGTATATACTCAATAGTGTATATGAATATCAATATGGGAGGAAATTATATGGTACTAATAGAGTAAAGGGCATGAATCCAAAGTCAAATGTGGCCGAATGTATAAGCATGCAACTTTTATAGCCCTACACTCGAACATACTACAAATGGGCGCAGTCAATTTATCATAGAGAAAATAGTTTCTCCTGTTGTAGGAGAAACTGTTTTCCATCCAATAAAGAAATCAAAATTTGAGTTTTTTTTTAAAAAAAATATGATAGCATTCACGTATACTTGTGTCTGCATGAAAGCTGACTCATATGCAGTAACATAAGAAAACTTATTGCCCAAACGAAAACATTGGCTGAACTCAACATATATTTATACATAGGATGAAAAGTTTTAAGGTTGATTTTGGTCTTTATAGTTATTTCTCATTTGAGTTCTGGTCTCTGTAATTTTTTTCTTAGATATAAATTTTTTAACGTCACAATTTCCTGAGTCGGTTTTCAATTGGCCACTGGATTTTTTAGTGGCGGTTTGAACTGTTGCTAAATCTAAAAAAAACCTCCGCTAAACCCCATTTTTGGTGTAGTGCAAGGTTTTGATCTTTCGAGGACCAATATCTTAATAAATTAAATTACAAGAATAATTTCTTTATTAAAAAAAAACTAAAAACTAAATTACTGAAAAATGTAAGAGCTGAAGTGTGTATAAAACAAGTTTAAGCTTGACTTTAGGTTTAATTATACAAATTAACTAATTAAATCCAAGCTTTATAGGCTTGACATTGAAAGCATGTGATTAGTTGGAGTGAATGTGTATATATAATGACACAAGGAAAGCATGTGTATAGTGAATGTGTTAAGCCATTAGAACTGGTCTAGTCATGATGAGAAATTTGAGATTGTATGAAATTATAGGTTCAAATTTCAGTGCCACCATTATATCTTAAAAAAAAATAATGACAAAAAATATTAATTATAGATAAGAAAGGAGAAGCATATAATAAATTTTGGCTTTTAACTTATCATATTATTGGAGAAGAGCAAAACTTCAAGTATACACAAGTTTTGTGGGCCCACACTTGTAAAAAAAATGCACATAAATCGAAGGGTCATTGGCTGGAAAATACATTTCTTATGTCAAAGGAAAAAGTGTTTTTCTTATAAATTTTATGCATTTCTGTTATGTGATTAATTATAAATCTATCCAAAGAATTATAACCTCTTAACTTTCATATTTAATCACTCTCATTATCTTTTTATTTTTATTTCATCTTCTAAAATGAAAATGTCTACTAAATACTAAATAAACTTAAAAACACTCTAAGAAGATTAATAAAGAAAAAGAAAATAATCCAGTTATAAACGAGCAAAACAAGTGGAGCTCCTGCCTTGTATTTTCAAAGAAGTCAAGTCGAAACTTTGGGACATTTTTCCTCTTTCAGTATCAACTGCAACTGTTTTTGAACAGTCATACTATTAATTATGAGATTTTAGGACAGGGAAGGATATTGTAATAACTAATTAGTGTTATTATCAATTAATTTTACTGTCAGATCGATTATGTTGATCCAACAATTATATTTATTTTTATCTTTGTATGATTATGATTCCTCATATGTAATACTTTATATTTATTTTTACCTTTGTATGGTTATGATTTTTCATATTTAATACGGGAATTGATAAACCTTTAGTTTATCTTATTTTATAGACTAAATTAATATAAAATATCAAGTTAAATAAGTCAAAAACTAGGGTTTAATATAATAATCATGAACATTATCTGAATTTTTGTTTAATGGAATCATCTTTGCTATTTTTTAGGGATTTGTTGACAAAAGGAGTCAAAGATGAAGATTGGATAAATAGAGATCACAACTAGAAAAGATGAGATCAAGAGATGATAGAAGAAGATCAAAAAAAACAATAAGATTGAAGATCTTATCAAGTTGTTAAGAGTGGGAGCTTAAGCCCCCATTCAGAAGCTTAAGCTCCCTAAAAACGCAAATAGCTACTGTCTCTGGGCGCTTAAGCCCCCAACTCAGGGCTTAAGCGCGCCACAAGAAGAAAAAGTTGTCGCGAGGAGCGCGCTTAAGCGCCCTTCAGAGAGCTTCAGCGCGCAACGCGAGTCAGAAATCATTGTCCTAGGGCGCTTAAGCGCGCTACAACAGGCTTAAGCGCCCCGACAGATCCAACTTAGGCACATTCGAGTTTTCTACTAGGATACGAACTCTTGGCCAATAAAAGGGCCATTGGGGACCAGAAATACATAACTTTTACATTGCTAAACAACTCTTGGGTGCTCAGAGGCTGAAGGAACGCGGAGGAACATCAGATTCATGTTCGTGAGGGGCGGAGACGGATCAACGTCAAGTGTTCACTGGAGATATTGAAGATCCACCAATTATCTATGGAGTTTGGGGGAGCTTTTCTATTTTCTTTTGTTCTTGATTTTGCCATGTTCGGCTAGTTCTTTAAGTAGTTAGGGTTAGATGGATTTTAGTCGATTTATTATGTTTTGAACAATTCGCTGTGTTAATTTTCCTTTATATCATGAATGAAGTTATCTGTTCTTAATGCTTTATATAGGCTTGAATCTTATGTAATGATCATCGGTGAATGCATGACAATAGGAATGTTGGTGTGTGATCCATATCTGATAACTTCATCGTAAACGTTATGATTCTAGGGATAGACATAGGGTTTGCGTAATCTTTAAGATTCTTGAATTTAATGCTTGCATGCTTGGGGAATAACCGGGGAACTAGGGTTCTTCCAATCTTGTAAAGGTTTTAGAGTAACAAGGGATTGAACTCTAATAACATGCGAAAGAATTGATTAGATTGATACTAAGGACAATTAACATTAAGAAGGAATTCAAACGTAATAAGGAGATTAAATGAAATCGAACCCCTAGCTACGTTTTTATTTTATTAGTTAAATCACATCTTTAATTTCTTGTCTTTAATTCTTGCAAGTAATTAGCTTAATATTTAATATTTTAATTTTGCAATTCAAATCCTGTTTCCAAATACACTTTCGATTGTCCAACTAAGTTTGCGATAGTGAATTAGAGCTTGAACCGTAATCCTCGTGGGAACGATCTCTTACTTAATCATATATTACTTGTACGATCGGTGCACTTGTCGTGAGTAGCAACAGGAATCATAGTCATACAAAGATAAAAATAAATATAACTGTTTGATCAACATAATCGATCTAATGGTGAAATTGATTGACAGTAACATTGATAATAACACTAATTAATTGTTACAATATCCTATCCTTTTTAGAATATGAAATAAAATTTAGAACACCATCAACTAACAATTTTGGAACTTTATAAAAAATCTTCGTTTTATATTTTAAAATCCCAAAGTTAACAGTAGGAGTTCAAAACTAGTCATTAATAATACCAAGAGTGACATGGAGAGATGATGTACCTTGATGCGTTATATTTAAAACCCATAGTCAGTTAAAAAGAAACACAGATGTCAATTTCAATTATACACAGTAGCGTAAAGGAGAAATTCCACTGTGTAATTATATAAAGGCCAAAGAATACTGGTGACGTATTTGGCGACGGAGAAGTGGCCGACGTATATGGCACCGTAGTTATAGAAGTATAAATGTTTTTAATTTATTTATTTTAAAATCTTCAATTAAGAATATTAATCTAAGATTTAATTTTAATTAATATTTTCTAAAAAGCTTATGTTAATTTAAATTTCAAAATTTGAAAATATTATCTATTGATTCATCAATTACTCGACTAGTCTGATTCAAGATGTGTAGGACCACATGAGCCTTGACAAAACTTTCAGAGGAACTTGAATTCGAAACTACTAATTAAGTTGTATTCGTCGATTTATCGGTTCATCTTTGATTCGAGTCGAGTTGAATCACATGAGCCCTGGTCAAATTTTTTCTTATCAAATTTTAACACAATTATATTTTCTAGAACTCAAACTCGACACTACAAATTAAGTGGGAATAATCCTTTATATGTTGATTCACATACTTGGTGGTTTCAATCAGTGTTAATCAAATCGGATCGACCCGACCGGGTCGACCCAAAAACTGGTAAATCGATCATACATCCGGCCCGGCTGAAGCAACGAACCGGCCATGCATTAGAACTGGTGCGACCCGGTCCAACTCGGTCGATTTTCATGAAAATCGGTGACCCGGTCGGTTAACAGGTGACCCGACCTGGACCTAAAAAAAAATTCAAATTTTTATTTTCAAAAAAAAATCATAATGGACATATTTGAATATTTTTTTGCTTATTGACTTACATAAGTTATGTATCTACAACACTAATATTATCTCAATTATGTACTATGCAAAAAAAATTGATTTGATTTAAAGTTAGAGATGTCATTTTCTGAACCTAAAGGTCTGGATCACGATCATTATATTTTCGTTTGTTCCTCTATGGGATAATAATATGTGATTTATTATTTTTTATACTAAAATAATTGAAATTTTTATCATTTTTTTAGATATTTGAGTATGTCTATAATTTAATATAAATTATAAAATTACATATAATTATCGGGTCATACGGTTGAATCAGTGATCCACTTATTGAACTAGTGACCCACTAACCCAGTACCTCGCGACCGGGTCAATGACCAGGCCGATTTTAATAACATTTGTTTCAATTATTAATTCAAATTTTAGGAGTTACAATTTCAAGTATTAAATATAAAAGTTAAAATTAATATTCTATGTACATACTTTAAAAATCATTAGTTGTTAAATTTGGCAATCATTATTATTGGCACCGACTACCTCCGATTAAAATTTCAAACTGTAATTCCAAATAGAAACGGTTAATCTTATAATAAATGTTCAAATTCAATGCCCTAATTACAAAAATCCAAAGAAAATTGGTTTCACTTGAAGTAGAATGATAAAGTATCAATATAAATGAGTAACATAATAATATTTTACGCAAAATATTATTTGAAAAAATATAAATTTACGATTTAATTTGAATTAGATAATTTTTTATATTAAAAAACAAATGCAATCTGATTTTTTTTTCGGTTTTTAATTTATCCAATTTCTTTATTTTTTATACTCATGTTTTTTTATATAAATTGTTTTGATTTTGAATACCCCTATACTTCTGTGTAAACTTAGACAAGAGACTTACTAAGAAAATGATATTCCAATGTGTAATACCTAGGAGATAAAAAAATTTCATACATATTTTTATGTGTATGTAAGAGATAATTTTATTTGTTACAAGTCACAACTTTTTTTTGTGTTGCATAAAAAAAATTATTTCATGCTATGAGAAAATGTTTCCGCATTTTTAAATGGAGAATGATCCGTTTACAAATTTTTATAAATTACACTATATACTCTCGAAAATACATAGTGTAACCTAGTGTAGTTTATAAGAGTTTGTAAATAAAAATTTTGTAAATATAACCCTATTCTTTTTAAATATATGCACCTATGAAGCACCGACACTTCAAAATTCCTGACGTGTTGTGTCCGACACTTTCCGACACTCACCGATACTCCGACACTTCCCGACACTCCAATACTCGTTGCAAAGACTCAAAAAAGGTTCAAAGGTTACGTTGTGTTGTATTTTGAGTTCTAACAATTAGATTTATTTATTTTTGGAGTTACCCAACCCTAATTACCTCTTTGAGGCGAGTTGGCTCCCTCCGGTATCCCCACAAGCTTCGACTCTTTGAGCCGGCTATGGGACTAATCCGGAGTGCGGAGGAGCAGTGATGGCTAAAGGTTCAGCCCCCTCCCCAAGAATGCATTCAGCAGGAATCGAACACATGTCCAACCCCACTAACTCAGCGTCAAATTACCAACTGAGTTGCACTCATTTGGTACAATTAGATTTATTAGATTATGATTACTATTTTTTTGAGTTTAATATAAACATTTTGGATATCTTATGTGTTTTTACAAAATTGATGAACATTATAAGTTGAGTGAGGATATTCTAACTACCAAAAACTCTCGTTACTAACTTACTATCAATCACATCACCATTGGATCAAAGAGAAAGAATGTTAAAAAGTTTTTAAAGAGAGAGAAAATGTTAATCTAATTAGATAGATAATAAGTTGGTAGTAAAAAATTCTAGGCTAAATTATACATTACCCTCTTATACTAAGATTGTGTTTCAAGAAACCATCTCATACTTTCAATTGTTGCAATTAACCTCCTTTTACTATGTAATTTTAACAATTAAATATTTCTGTCAAATTTTTTACAAACACCGTTAAATCTTCTCCATTTCTCAAAATTATGTCTCCTCCTATGAGTTTAGTTTTATTTTTTTTGTTAAATTATTAAATATTAAATATAATATACACTACATAAATTAAAAATATTATATAACATTAAAATGTGTCCTATCATATCGGTATCGGTGCAACATATATAAAAAATAACACTGTATTGTTGTCTGACTTATCGAAATTATTATTAGTTAAAAAATGAAGAAGCTAATTACCGTAACAACACCCCAAATAAAAATATTTTTGTCTGTCGTAATCGGAAATCTATCACTGTATCGTTAGAAATATACCGCTGTATCATCATCATCATCGTGAGTATTATTATCATTATGAATATATACTTGAAAGAATTATCATTAGACTAATTATACTTGTTTATAATATTTCTAATTTTATATTTATTTTTATTATATGAATTTAATTTAATTTAACAGGACTAATGATCATTAATCCAATAATAAATTACCGATTAGTGCTTAATAACATTCATATGAAACAATTTTGCTTTCTTCAGTTGTGTGCAACTGTGTCCAACACTACTTTAAAGGCTTAAGCCATTCCCAATTTCCCATCTCTTTCTCAACTCTCTCCACTTGCTAAAGTCTAAAAGAAGAGAAGAAAACCAAGAACAACAAAAAGAATACAGAGAAAAAAAACCATGTCTTCTCCAAGCAAGCGGCGAGAGATGGACTTGATGAAGCTGTAATCCTCAAAACCATTTTTTTTCTTTATGATTTTATTAAAGCTTCAATCTTTTTCCAATTGGGTTTCACGTAGTCTCTCTTTTTTTTATTGATTGATTGATTGATTTATTTATTTATTTTTTGTTCTTCTAGGATGATGAGTGATTACAAGGTGGAGACGGTTAATGATGGAATGCAAGAGTTTTATGTCCATTTCCATGGACCCAAAGACAGTAAATTCTCTTTTTTTCTGTATCTTTGTTTCTTGTTCTTGTGCTTCTGATGAATTTTTTACCTATTGAAGATGCTTTGCTTTGAAGGGTCTTTGCCTTTTTTCTTTTTTCTTTTTTTGTTTGGTGTTTCTTTCTGGATATAGTTATTTGACCATGTACAGAATATAGATTTTTTGGTGTTCTGTTTCTTGTAATGATTTCTCTGTGCATTCTGCAAATAGATTTGGGAAAGATATTGTTTTTGTTTCTTTTTTTAATTCTACAAAGAAATCTCTGTCAGTTTTCTTATTGATTTCCCTTTTGCTTATTGTGGAGTTCTTAGTCTGAATTTTTGGTATAGTTGAATTTTTGTTGGTTGTTAGCTGTACCGAATTTAGAATGATAATTGCCTATTTTCCCTTTGCTTGTTGTGCTGTCCTGGTTTGAGATCCTTATCAATCTTCTTGTTATGCACCTTTTTTTTTTTTTCAATATTCTTTTCTTCCATGTGATGACTTGTGGCAGGTCCTTATCATGGTGGTGTGTGGAAAGTAAAAGTTGAGTTGCCGGATGCTTATCCTTATAAATCTCCTTCCATTGGCTTTGTCAATAAGATCTATCACCCAAATGTTGATGAGAGGTAAGCATATACATTAGTAATGCTCTGAAAATGTTTGTGTTGAGTAGTTTACCTTTGTATTTAGTTTTAAGAATAATTGCACGTCTGATCTGATCATCTTGGGTAACAATAATTTCAGGTCAGGATCAATTTGTCTGGATGTTATCAATCAATCCTGGAGCCCCATGTTTGGTAATGAAATTTGTTAAATTCTGTGAGAAAATTTGTGACTTTGTTCAAAGATTTACATTTTTGCATTTTTGGTTCATTTTATAATGTCAAAATCTATTTTCTTTCAGATCTTGTTAATGTATTTGAGGTGTTTCTACCACAACTTCTTCTGTATCCCAATCCATCATCCCCCATGAATGAAGAAGCTGCTGCTTTAATGATGCGTGACAAAGCTACTTATGATCAAAGGATTAAAGGTACTGACCCTTTCTGGTTTCTTGTTTTCTGAATATGCATTTCTTGTATTAGTTTATGTGTGTAAAATAGAGATAAATTTCCAGTACTCCTCTAGCACCAAGGATTCAGTGCTACACTCACTAAAATTAGAAAAACATGACTCACCTAACTGCATTTACTCCACCCAACATACCACAAGAGTCCACTTACTTCTAATTTTAGTGAGGTAGCATGTACAATATAGTAGAGGACATAAATACTCTTTGCGCATAATTTTATCCCAAACTAGTTGAGGTCGACAGTCTATGAAGCCAAATAAAAGTATGAATAAATTGAGGGAAAAGAAATAATAATTAAGATGTTAATCATGCCCAAATTGTTACAAAGGTGCTCCATCGTAATCCCATTAACTGCCTTTGAGAAGATGTAAACTATTTGTTCTAGAGTTCTAACATGTCCAGTTGATACAAATCCTTGTTGAATGTTTTCCCAAATAAAGTGGCAATCTGCATCTACGTGTTTTGTCATTTCATGAAACACTTAGTTCGAGCCAATGTGGATGGTGGCTTAATCATCACACCAAAATTTCATGGACAGGAAGTCTTTGAATCCAATTGTTTTTTTTTTTTATCTAGCCTTGAATTCTTCTGAGAACACCAATTTTGGTATAATTTTTGGTTTTTATGTCAGAAACAATGAAGTTCTTTTCATTTAATTAACACTTCACTGATGTGTCATTGGCTTCAATGTCAGAGTACTGTGAGAGGTATGCTAAACCGGAAGACATAGGGGAAGCCACTGGAGAGAAGTCTAGTGATGAGGAGATGAGTGAAGATGAACATGATTCTGATGATGAACAGGTAGCTGGTAAAGCAGATCCCTAGCTTGATATGCTTGCCCTCTTTCATAATTCTAGTTCTGTTAATTCACCTCACTACATGTAATGAACTTGATTGTGGATAAGAGGGAAAATTCCCCTTCCAGTTAATTTTCTGTCACTGTAAATAATGTACCATTGATTTCCTGATGCAATGTTATTTCAGCTCTTTCAAGGCATGGATTGTGCTGTTTGGCCTAGTATATTTTGTTTTTTGTTTTTTGTTTTTTGTTTTTTTTTTTTAGTTTCCTCAATGTATCCATCAACCGACAACTGAAAACTAATCTTTTCGAGACGTAGAGATTACCGAAGTGGATTTTGGTTCTACCAACAAAGTTTTTTCCATACATATGGCCTAGTATGTTGTGTTTAGGATTGAATAAAATTAAAGTTAATTAACTTACTAGCTTATACTTTAGGAAATTTTTTAAATAAGTTCTTACAGATTAGTATAAAAACTATATATCAGTCATGATAGAGTAAACACTAACAATTGGGACCCGGTATTTTGAACTATAAGGATTTACTAAAAAAGTACAGGACTTACAGGTTAATTTAACATGAAATAATGTATTCTTGAAAAATAGAGTGCAAATCTTCACTAAAACAAGGATGCAATTGAGAAAGTTAATTCTTGCTTGTGAAATAATTGTAGTAGCTCACAAAAATGTAAGACAGCGATGGGATCCAAATGTAGTAAACTATCATGATATTACCAAACTGGTAAAATCAAAGAAGTTACCTCTCGAGTATGGTGAAGCTTACCTACTTTTATGTTGCTTTGGAATACATGTTAGAAGTTGGGAAAAGAACCCTCTTAAAGTTCCACAACGATTAATTTCTTACGTCTATATTCTTCACTTGCCAAACTAAACCCTTTTAAATAGAAAAATAAAACTGAGTCCCCTTTGACTAACGTAATATGTGAAAAGATAGAATACTCTTCTTCACCCCAACAATTAATCTTAGTTTGCTTTTGATAGATGTACAATTTGCACGAGTCTTATAATGAAATGTAAATAATTTATCACCAATTGTTGCTCATGACCAATAACAATAATTCTTTGCTTTTGCATAATTTTGAGGATTGAGTGGTGAATACTATTTTGTGTAAAACCTTTTGAAACTGATCAGGAAATGGTTAAAATGCAAACCCAATTGACGAGTCATTGTTTGTGTGAAGATAATTTAAACGGTCTTGTGCTATGTCATGCTCATTAACAATGCAAAGGGTTACTAATAGAAACTACATTAAAAGTTTGTTATACTTGATATTATCTCAAGAAGACTCAAATCCACAACAAAATAAAACTTTAGGCTGCTGGTTATTCCAGTGGCCATTTTAGAGGATTTAGTTCCTCTCACTATCCTCCAAGATAAACAAGACATCATGTTTAACCATTAACATGAACTAATATGATTATGAACTAACCAGTTACTATACAAGAGATTCTGAAGCCATCTTTAATAAAAGAACCAGTTCCTGCAAGATGCAGACACCCAAACAAAAACTGTAGATCATTGTAATTTAACCCCTTGAGGTAACTGTAAAATACATAGGAGGACCTAACTCTATGCTAACAGTATGGGCTAAACTCTATCAAAGGTAAAGGGCCACTAAAACTCTTTTTCATGAAACTAGCTGCAACATTTCCATTATATACCATCCTTGCCTCCTTGAAAAATCTATATATGGCTTGGTCTCCTCTTCCCAGAATCTGTTCTATGGCGCTTTACATGTTTTGCCCAGCCAACTGACCCACCAGACCCATTTGGTTGTTGAGATGGCTGGCCAACCCA
The DNA here is from genome assembly GCF_033153095.1 of Gastrolobium bilobum. Taxonomy (NCBI): domain Eukaryota; kingdom Viridiplantae; phylum Streptophyta; class Magnoliopsida; order Fabales; family Fabaceae; genus Gastrolobium; species Gastrolobium bilobum. Next base: position 257,589 of record NW_026897095.1, on the reverse strand, counting down.
TCCCTGTGCAGGAGGGGGAGTTTGTTGAGCCACTCTAGCATCCTTTGGGGTTGAACCTGACCTTGGACTTCTTATAACAGGACCAATGCTAGGTGGTGAAACAGGACCAGCTGATCCAGTCCTAGCCTTCACCAATGTTTTTTCCCTGTCATTTCTTCTCTTCTTGCATACAACCAGTTCACCTGGATGAGTAGGCAGTGAAGGATTATCCTGCTGAAGTTGCTCCCGGGCACTGCCACTACCACTTCCAGTTCTTGATTCCTTCTGTGGCAAATGGCCTTTGATCCTGGCATTTTCACTGTTAGAAGCGGATCCGCGTTGCAGTGGCTTTTGTGAAAGGCACGGATCAGTTTCCACGTCATTTACCACTCTCTGCCTCTTGCTTGGGCAAACAGTCCCTTGCCTTGGGGATGCTACATTTTTGGCAGAAGTTTGACTAGAGAAAGGAAGTGCACTTTTTGCTTCTCTGAAGTCCATATCCCGAAATGCAGTTTTCAAGATCTCAAAGAAGAGATCATGAACCTTCTTTGCTTCAGATCTTACCTGAGAATAATGATCACCCAGAACTTTTAACATTTACACATCACATTAATGCTTCCCTAGGTTTAGTGAGAAAAAACAAAACATTTATGATATGACATGATTAACACAGCTTCAAAAATTGGCGTGGTTTCTAATGTGTGTGTATCAGTTTTCATTTAAAGGATCCAAACATGTCCTCCATAACTCATGATGATACATGCTCAAGTTCTTTGAACACTGTGTACCCAAAAAAATATATATATATGCTCGGTTGTCTTCGGACACCAATTCATTTCCATCTCCAAAAGAGGACATAAATACAGTAAGTCAGTGCATGTTTCCACCAGAAGCCAAAAAATGAGTTATTTTGTACAATAATAAGAAATCTCACCTCATATGAGCACCCATAGAATTGCATTGTACTCCTCAACAATGACTGCACGTCAGACACAATCTCCATGACTCCATTATACTCCAATCTATCAATCCGCTGGTCAATCTTCCGTAAATCCAACTGACTGTTCCCAGAATTCTCAATCTTCTTCCACAAATCTGTTAGCAAAGGTACAATTTGATGACCTTCCTTGTCTACTCTCTTTTGAAGATTGCCAATTACGCTTTTGCACTGCAAGTGCATAAGTTGTATGAGTTCATATACTAGCACTAAGTGAGCAGGCAGACAATAAAACTACAGGAAATATCTCCAACATAGACCATTTAACATGGAAAGGGGGTGAGATTAAATTCAACATTTCCAACAGAAAGTTTTAGTGCAAATCAGAACAAAGGTGAGTAATATTTTTAGGATTGCAGCTTGTAAAGAAACCTACAATCAGATACCTAAGAACATTATAATGTTGTATTATATTAATTTTTTATTGTAATTAAGCTCAAGATTAATAAGCATTTCTGCTTGCAGTACTTACAACATGCAGTAAGATCCACTCTGTTATTCAGTCGGTTATTTTGTTATCCAGCGAGTTATTCAGTTAGAATCACAGATATCAAGTCAGCTACTTTGTTTCAGTTAGTTAGGTTTCTGATACACACACACACACACACACACACAGAGAGAGAGAGAGAGAGAGAGAAAGAGAGAGATATCTAGCTAACTGTAACACAATAACAGTTCACAGGATTCGCTTCTCAGAAACTCTCTATTTAATCTCAATTTCTCCTATTCATTTTCCTTCCTAAGCTTTCTAGCAAACCCCATTCAGTAAGAACATAAGACCATCACAGGCAGAAAAGAAGAGAGACAACATTGATCACTTAATGACACATACCTTGCTGTGGATGATTTCAGTCATCTTAGTGCCATGAGCTGAAGATCCACTTAAATTGATAGGCTTCTCCCAACTTTTTCTAGACTGTTCACCCCCATCCTCTGAAGGAACAGATGCGCAATTCAAACGACTAGACTTAGATGAGCCATGTAATTTGGATGAATTAGCTCCTTTCCTTGAAGGTAAATTTCGCTTATTCTTTAATGAGGATCCACTCTTATCATGTTTACTGGCAATGGAATCTCCAAATGATTTTGATTCTGGGTCCGTCTTTGTTTGCACTTGATATTTATTCTCTGCTAAAAGAGATGATGATTCGCCACATTGAAGAGATGCCATCTCACTGCCAGACTTGTCTTCAGGCTTTTCCATGGCATGACGGGGTCGAACACGAAGACTACGTTTACGTTTAATCTTGGGTTGCTGCAAAACTTGTTCATCCTCACCTTCATCACGATCATGAATCCAACTTCCAGACTGTTGATGATCAACGTGAGAATCACCAGAAACTGCAATTTCCCCTTCCTCTAACTCATCCCCCTGGCAAAAGTTATCAAAATAAATTTAATCAGTGAAAGAAATCGAACAATGACAGCCAGCCACCCAACAAAAGAATAAAATATTCAAAATACAAAGTAAAGCTTACCATCCTTTTTGAAATGGAACTTGGCCTGGAATCTAATGCTGATAGGGAACCAAATTTCTGCGAGGAAACTGATGGTGACACTGTCCGTGTCAATCTTTGACCATCTGATGATGATCCTGAGGAACCAGCTTCTTCAACCAGATGATTATTTCTACCAATTTCAGAAGATCGAGGAAATTCATATCCAGCATCAAAAAGTGGACCATCTTCCAATTGATCTTTATCCATGGGCTGAGCTCCATCAGCCCCACTGTACCCATCATCTTCAAATTCTCCGATTTCCCCTTCTTCATGTGCAGAATATCCATTTCTGTCTTCAGAGCTTACTTCAGAGTATTCTCCATTTTCATCTTCCAATTCTTTATAACTAGGATGCTTTTTTCCTTTGGGCCGTCCCCTCCTTCTCTCGGATCCCACTTCACCAGATTCCATGCCAATACTACCACCCAATAAAATGTTCTTTGATGGTTTTTTTGATAAAGCAGCAATTGCTGCATTCACTTCTCTTGTATTGGCTCGAAGCCATGGAGGCACCTGATCATACCGAGTCATCTCCTCAATCCAATCCAGTTCTTCGTCCATTTGATCAAACAATTCAACTTCCTCTTCACTCCTAGCAATCATGCGATTTACCTCCTGTAGTGAAGGAACATCATGGACATTTTCTTGATACCTTTCTTCATCATGTAATAATGTCTCCAGAGTCAAACGTCTCTCTTCGTGTGTTGTTCTTTGATCAAAACGTCCAGCATTAATAACCTCATCAGCCATATCTATCTTATATTGTTGAATATTGTTCCTTATTAGGCTCTCAATGGATCCTATATAGCGATCCTTTCCTGCAAGTTCATCCTCCATATCAACAGTGCCTCCATTTCTCAATTCATCCTCCTTCTGATGGCTAGGGATTTTGTCAACAACAGCTTCCATGTAGATAACTTTGACTTCTCTTCTCTGTCCAATGCGATGAGCTCTAGCCACAGCCTGCTCCTCATTTTTAGGGTTTGGATCAGGATCATAAATGACAACTGTGTCAGCAGACTGAAGGTTAAGGCCTCTCCCAGCAGCTCGAATACTAAGCAAGAAGATGAAACAGTCTGAGTTAGGGCTATTAAAGTCCACTATAGCTGATTCACGATCTTCCAAACTTGTTGTCCCATCAATTCTTCTGAACACAAGTCTTCGCCATTGCAGGTACTCTTCCAAGATGTCTAGGAGTTTAGTCATGGTACTAAAGAGCAGAACTCGATGTCCAGTTCTTTGAAGTTTTATAAGGATCCTATCCAAGATCCACAATTTCCCACAAGATTTTACAATGAAGTCTTTAGATAAGTCACTATCGAATGAGTAATTAAGCAAAGGATGGTTGCAAGTTTTACGTAGCTCCATGCATCTGTTATTTAAAGTTTTATACTGCTTTGCCTGATAGACTGGATTTTTTTCAATCCTACGTTGCTCATCCTCAGGATCAAGACGTAGGGTGCCGGTTGATTTGATCCAGTCATAAATGGCACTCTGGACAGCTGACATTTTACATTTCAAAACTATACTGACCTGCAATGCAGCACTGATATTAGGATCACATCATCAGATAAAGAGTAAAAGGACTAGTAAGAGTCATAATCAAACCTTTGGTGGCAGCGAGCCTTCAACATCTTCAACACGGCGTCTGAGCATGAAAGGCTCAAGAATCTGATGAAGTCGATGGATAATGATAACTTTCTTCTCTGTCTCAAGCCAATCATCCTCTGCATTTTGAGAGGGACCTTCCTTTTGAAATGGTTTTGAAAACCAATCATGAAAGGCTTTCCTATTGTCAAAAACCTCAGGAAGCAGTAAATTTAAAAGTGACCACAGTTCCTTCAAATCATTCTGCAGAGAAAATTACACCATTAATAATTTCATCAACACGACCATGTATCTATATGACATATCAATTGACAATATGAAATTTACATAAAATTAACATCTAGAACACAAGTCAATATTCTAAACATGAACTTACGTATTTTATCAAGACACGTTAGAATTATGAATTACTAGTCAAAGAGCCTCGACTACATTCCAGTAACAACTAAACAACCACAACTAGCATAACATGATATATACTTGACCAAAGGTCATGGTTACAAAACAAGAGGCCTTATTTGAGATTTTGACTTCGTAATTAACATTCATGCTTCAATAAAAATCTTAATTGCATTTAATGTATTAAGTTATGACTGTAAACAACTAAATGAACCATAGATGACTGTTATTTGGCTCAAACCCCACCACAGCATCAGTCATCAGGCAGGCATGACAAGACTCGGACTTGAGTTCCGTTAAAGCTGAATCTTGCCCTATCAGGTAATTTTGACTCCTCTCACTCAAAAAGGGAACCAACAAATTAAAATTGCTCACATAAAGGAAAAATATATAACATATCTCCAGCTTATCTAAACAGAAGATATGCTTTGTACGGATTCAGATGCAGGTAAAGTAATTCTTAATTCATAGCTCAGCCAGTTAAATGGCTCTGCAGTATTCGTTGCCAGCATCTTCTACTAGTCTTTGCAAATATCTGAAATGTCAAAGACTAAAGAAAGATTTTGTTACTATCAAACCCTACCACTCCTAAAAGTTTAAGCTATTAGATGAAGGTATATCAATGGTTTTAATATATATAACATGCCCGCTCATAGAAGATCCCTTTGGCCTTGAAGCTGGACAATGCAAAGACTCACTCTATCTTGTGCTGAAATTTAACTATATTTAGAATAATTAAAGCAGCAAAATTCAAAGATTTAACTTATAAGCACTTTGTCATAGAGGATTTGATACCAAGCATGATACAGCTCTGGATTCTTTAGAGAATGGAACAGGCCGGATAGAAAGGAAGAAGGAAAGAAACAAATGGAAATGGACAGAAAAATCTGTTTATTGATGAGAAATTCAAATGAACATACAAGAGACACTTCTCTTGCCACGGGGCATTGCCCTTCAACTGATCTCTTTCAGCTTCAGCCTAACATAATCTTTGTCAAAACTTCTAACCAAAAGCATATTCCCTTACATAGTTGGGGAAGCTAAAAACTCCTAACTGCCTATCCTCTCAACTAACCAACCAACCACCTCCTAGCTTTCTAATCACTTGGTATATTCTTTCAAGAATATTCCTTCCCTAATAATGATACATTCCTTGAAGAATATCCTTTCTCTCTTAAAGTTAGTCGTATCAATGTATCAAGGACCGATTCTCTGTAAAGCTTAAGCTATTAGGTGACAGCACATAAATAGTTATAATATCTTTAACAGTTACCAATGGAAGAACCAGCTGTGCAACAAAATAGAAAACTGCAAACATCAAGATATGGTAATGTTTGGTTAAATTGGGTCATGAAAGACTTTGAGTACATACAAACTACAGCGACAATGCATATTGCATCAAAGCAAAACAGACCTGTAAAGGTGTTCCAGTAAGAAGAAGGCGTCTTTGACAACGATATCTATCAAGATCACGGGCTAGAACTGAATCTCTGTCCTTCATTCTCTGAGCTTCATCAATTACGATGTACTTCCAATCAATTTTTGAAAGTTTTGACCGGTCAAACATGATGAACTCATAAGTAGTCACAAGGACATTAAATTTCATAGCCATAACTTCCTGTAAAAATAACCCAAAGGAAACTCAGCACTTATTATTAAATTACTCCACAGAGTATAAGTCATTAAGCTGTGGCACACTTACTTGAGAAAATAATTTTGACCGATGATCCTTAGTTCCAACATAATAAATGCATGACACAGATGGTAACCAAGTATGCAACTCACTCTGCATGATGAACACAAACTTTTGGGTTAAAAGGCACACATAATCAAAAAGAAAAGGAATATCATTGAAATGAAAGAGTTGAAAGCTCACCTTCCAGTTAACCAAAACTGCATTTGGGACTATTATAAGATGTGGGCCGTAGTTCCCTTTATATTCCATCAAGTAGGCAATTAATGCCATAACCTGGACAGAGAATAAATAATTAAGTTTATAGGAGGTTTGCACAACTATCACAGTAAATAATTGTGCAGTACACTTGAAATAACAAAAAAAAAAAGGACTAATTGTCTTACATCTTCCATGTATGAAGTAACAAACTTAAGTGTGAAATCACTCAGCCGAAAAAACACACAATAGATGTTCTTCCCATTTTAAGGAAGGACAAAGCAAAACATAACACTAACCTGTACAGTTTTACCAAGACCCATCTCATCCGCCAAAATTCCATTTAATTTGTTGTTATACAAAGAAAGCATCCATTGCAAACCAACCTTCAAAAACAACATGTCAAATACTTAGAAACATCATCAAAAAACCAAGCAATTACTGACAATTCCATCAAAGTTAGCAACCTACAAGCTGATAGTCTCTCAGTGTTCCAGCCCTTAACATTGATGGTTGCCTTACAACCCTTTCATGCACGGCATGAGCAAGGTTGTAATACCTGGTATGTGGCAAATAATGGTAAACATCAGGCACCAGATACATTGTTATACAACCAATAAAATGATCTAAAATCATAATTTACAAGAAAAAAAAGGTATTAGCCCATTTCGAGCCAACACCTAGCATTAAAAATACACCTGACCTCAAGCATTTTATGCCAAAAACCCAAAACTCAATTTACACATTAAAAAAAAATTGAACAAAACTCACTTGCTGACAGATGAATTGTCTCTAGGAGCATTCATCTCCATAAAACGATTTCTGATCGTCACTTCATCCCCAGCACAAGCTGCTGCTGCTCTGACTTCTTCTTCAGAAAGACCCTTTAGTCATAAAATAAATAATGGATCAATGATAAATACTGGATTTCAAAAAGTTAAAACACTACATTACAAAACATCAAAAACAGAATCCTCAACGATAAATTGTACGGAAAAAAAAAAAAAAAAAAGGCCCACGAACATAAGACTTTCTCTCAGGCATTAGAATATTTTTTATTTTATTTTTTTGGGGAGGGGGGAGGGGGGGATAATGAAGCATGCCTGCAATCGTGCAGCAGCTGCAGCAGCTTTTGCTGCCTCCTCCACTTCCTGTTGATTCTTTGCAGCAGTTATCTTACTTCCTAATTTATGTAGATAGTCTTCAGTCTGGGATAAAAAAGTTGAAAGAACAGCATATCTTTCTGCAGCATCACCTGGGATGCTAGTCTGCTGCTCCAGCAACATCTCCCTATATCTGTCAACATCATTGTTTTTTAAGGCTTCCATCCTTTTGTTCCTGTCATCATCCTTACGTTTCGAGAACTCTCTCAACATCCTCTCATGATATTTGGCCACCCCCCTGTTGCGAGCAGTACGGGCATCACGAATGGCCCAGTGTGCTTCAAGAAGTTTCTTGCGCCATTGAAATATAGATTTGAGTTGCTTCTCCCTTAGAGCTCTCTGAGATGCCTGCACTTGTCTAGCAAGTTCCATACGCTGACGTTCACACAGCCTAACAAACTTGCGATATGGCCGATCTGGCATTGCCATTATCTCTTGTTGCTGTTGATCAATCTCATCCCTTAGACGTGCCTGAAGATCTAAAAGGCGAAGCTTTTTCTCTTCAATTTGCAACTTCAACACAAGATCTGGCCTAATTCTTTTCCTCTCTAAGTTTACCACCAGTAAACCCTCAATCTTCTTTAAATTCTCTGTCCTTCGGCTATTAAGGACTTCCATGCCTTCCTCATAAAGAAGCTCTTTCACATCGTATGCCAGTGACAAATTATTGTTGTTGTTTACCATCAATGATGACCCAAAGGAATCATGTTTCCTAGTGAAGAAAGGAAAATCAAATAGGGGCCCATGATATTTTATGGTGGGTCCCACTTCCTTTGGCTGGGCAACAGTACTTGTTTGTGCAGGTTTGTTAACTTGCATTGTGTCATTTATAGAAGCCTGGGGTGCAATAGCCTTTCCCCTATCTAATGCCACCTCATTTCTAACAGGAATTCTGCTAATTCCACATTCACTTTCCTTGTCTGACTTAGCGGAGCATTCAACATATTGCTGCTCTTCCTTTCCAGCAGATTCCTTTGTCACAGGAGACATAGCTTGCATATGAACTGCTGTTACAGTGGATTTCTCATCTCTGACAAAGCCTTCGTGCTTTGAAGAACTCTTTCCATTAATTGTTGGGATAGGCTGTGAATCCTTGGAATTGAACTCATTCTGCCTTGGTTGTTCCGCCACAATATTTCCAACAGATTTCTCTTGATTTTGTCTTCCTGCAGAATGAACTGGCTGCTGTATTTGTGAATCAAGTGGTGGTGGAACAATGGCCTGAAGAAGTTCTTGGGGGAGTGTACCTTCTCCTTTCTATCAACCAAAATGAAAAGAATATCTGTGAGCACAATCTCCATAAAATACTATATAGTACATCTTCACTAGGACTATATAAATAAAATATACACAAATGAGGCAAATAGACAGATGCTGACAGACTCAGACAAAATGAGTAAGGAAGCAGAGATCAAACCTTCAGTCGCCTAAATGCTAGTATCTGTGCTTTAAGAACATGAAGCTGTTGTTTGGTAAAACCATTTTGTTGTGTAGGCATCTGAGATGGTGCTCCTTGAGGTTTGGTGTAATTTCCTGAGCCCCCTTCATTTGTCAGACCTCCAGCCTGAGAAGCATATTGGTTTAATTGCCTGGTGTACTGCATTTGTGCAGGTTCTGGACCAGATGATGAAGCTTTTGCATTCAAAGGATGATTTGCACCAATGTTTACGTTAGCAGAAGACTGTTGTGGATGCATAGAAGGCATTCCATTTCCAACTATAACTGGTTGCCTCAAAGATCCTTGAGCATCTCTGCCATGAAGACTGAATTGCTGCACTGCCATGTCACCGGAGTTACCAGATATACCAGCATTAATTGGTGGGCCCAAATGGCTTGGTGGAGCCATCTGCCTGGATTTTGCAGAGCCTGACTGTGCAGACACATCACTAGATGAATTAGCATGTGCTGAGCCCTCACTTGCAACTGCTGGAGAAGTAACCTGCTGGTTTGAAACAGGGACAGGTGATGACTGAGCCACAGTGTTAGTATCATTTGCCTTTGACTGTTGAACCATCCTTGATTGCGCCAGCGGGATGAACTGAGCCATTAAGTTAGCATTTGCAGGATTTGATAGATCAATATTTCTTTCATGTGCCCATGCCTGCATAGCCCGCAATTGAGCAGACAGTGCAATCTGGTTGTTCATAGCATTTGGGATGCTCTGTTGAGTTGCCAATGCTTGCCCAGGTCTTATAATATTTCCAGGCACCAAGTGTCCAATGGCTGGTCCCTGGATTGATGGCTTTCCTTCACTCTTCTGATCAGGTGCTAGCTGCTGTCCTTGCTCTATCTGCTTTTCCCCATGAGCAAAATGTTCAGATGAATTCCTAGAGGATGATCCTTGGGCTTGATTCACTGCCTGCATAGACATAAGGTCTTGCATTTTCAAATTTCCCATTCGCATTTCCTGATCCTTCATGGATGAAGGGCCTAACATTCCCATTTTAGGTTGCTGCTGTGACTGCATTGCCAAAGCAGACTTTTGTTGAGAAGCCTGGAAAGCATATTGAAGGTATGCTTGTTGGGCAGGATTTAGCATTTGCTGCTCAACGCCTTGACCCTGGTTGGAGCCACGCTGAGCTAAATCCATAAATTTTTGAGACTGCTGAGGCAGTTGCATGGCACTAGGAGAAGAGAAATTGTTACTCCCAAATCCTTGAAGCCCTGCTTGATATGCCAAAAATGCTTCATTCCCTTCAGATTTTCTAAGCAGATGCTGTTGAAATGACTGCAATATAAAATTTTGAGTAAAAGTCATCATTTCGTAACACAATGATATGGGGAAAGGTTGCAAAAAAAAAAGATATGATTGCCGAAAATAATATCAATATTTTTTTATAAGATTACAATGCAAATTTCATACACAAATACTTGTCAAAGTATAACATAAGCTAATTTGGTTACCAAAACTTGCAATCCCACATCATAAAAGGTATGACAGAAATTTCACAGAGATTTACGAAGGCTACTATCTACATAAAATAAATACGAAAAAAGAAAACTGTGTCCTCTACTGAAGTAATATAACCATGAAGGCAGAAAGTAGACCATAGTTGTAAGTTATGACAAATTCTTAAGTACCATTACCATATAACATAAAGAAAATGAGTCATATATTAATTATCATAGCATTTTGAGAAAGAAGTCGATATAATGATTATTTTCCCATTAAAACAGCATTTGATAGAAAACTAATAGTCAACAAGAAACAGACGAGCTCAATTATTGATATCATACATCTTTTACTAATAATAACAGAAGTAACAGGAATGAGAGACAGCAGGAACAGTTAACACAAACTGACGATATACAGAAGGTGACGAAACAACACTTTTTATCAAGTTGCAACTTCAGCTTGTTTGGTTACAATCCACAATTAATCAATGTTTTTCAATTTAAACAATTTGTTAGAGAGAGAAAGAAAAGGCAAAAAGGAAACTCATGATCCAAAGTTAATCAGAGTGATTAAATTTCAACAATAGCACCTGAAGAAAGAAAGAAAGGGGAGAGACGGAGTTCATTAAACAAAAACACAAACCTCAAGGTTTATTACCCTGATGTTTCATTATCATCATCAACTTGTAAAAGGAAATACAGTAGAAAAGTGAAGAAAAGAAATACAATATGCACAATAGTCGTATTTTCCTATAATTGAAACATAACATATGAACAGAAAATAAAGGCAAAGATCAATAATTAGTAAAAAATTCAAAGTCTAGAGAAAGATGCATGTTGTTTGTGTGATTAAAAGGAAGCTTGACTGGAACTGACAACGTTAGCAACACACGATTGCACCCAATCATTTTCAGGTTCAATGATTCCATCAGTTTCCATATTCTACTTAATTAACACATCTCAAGTTTCACTCCTTGAATAACTGAAAATCAATTGGTTCCCAAAATTAAAAACAAAACCAAAAAAAAAAAAAAAACCAACCAACCAACTAACTAAAGACATTCTTTGGTAATTAACCCCCACTAGCAAAGGTAATAAATGCAAATTCCACTACAACCCATTTTTCCAACAAGCACCACACTCCAATTTCCAAAGCCCACCATGTTTTCCAAAATCAAACCCCATTTTATTACCAGCACAACTAAGTACCACACTTGCCAGAACTAGTCATCAGAGTACATGTTCCATCAAATTATCACAGAAATTCAGCCAAACGAATCAAAATCCACACCTGCCTAGAACCTATCTGCTGCTGTTGGTGTTGCTTCTGCTGTTGCTGCTGCAAAGAATCCAATCCCAAGTGAGAGGCCGCCGAAGACGGAGAAGACGGAGATGCCGCCGCTGACGACGTTGATGCCGCCCGCCCTGCCGGGTTCCGGCCGGGCCCACCGCCGCTGCCGCCAGATTGCATGCAATCAACCCAGAATTCAACACCTACACTACACATGCAGATAAACCAAAATTCAGATCACTCCCACTGGTAAAAATAAAAAATAAAAAATTCAAACTTTGAACAAAATAAAAATACCCAGAAATGCAAAAGCCTCAGAATCCCTCCAAATTTGAAGAAAAAAGCCCTTTTATTTTCCCTCCGATCCTTAACGTTCAAAAAATCACCATTCACCCCATTTTCTCTCTCCAGCTTCAGCTACTGACACCAGCTTTCTCGCTCCAAAATCCGCAAATTTCGGAGCAATTGAGGATAGATCTTCCCCCACAGAGAACCGAGCTTGACGGAATCGGTGATTCCACAATTTGGGTCACGCGCGATTTCCCAATTCACAGTCAAACCCTAAGGGAAAAAAAAAATTCTATTTTCCTATTTTTCTTCCATTTTCTTTATAAAAATGACGTTTGTGTTTTCTTTTTTTTTTTCCTCAGGTTGGGTCACAAAGCTTAAAGCTTTCTTCCACTCTCTCTCTCTCTGTGTATTCTCTCTCTAACACACTGTACACACTATACCATTTTTATATGCCAAAACAACTACGGTTACAGATTTACGGAAGGTAGCAATTCAGATTGCCCCTCGGTACCATCAAAATTACAGACAAATCCCTAAATCCTGAACATTTTTTTTTTTTTGAAAAAGTATCTCGTATTAAAATATATAAAGTTATGTAGAAAGAGAAAGAGATTCATGCTGAATTCTATGGGTGCAGTTCAGTTGGTAACTTGACGCTGAGTTAGTGGGGTTGGATATGTGTTCGATTCCCGCTGAATGCATTCTTGGGGAGGGGGCTGAACCTTTAGCCATCACTGTTCCCCTGCACTCCGGATTAGTCTCATAGCCGGCTCAAAGAGTCGAAGCTCGTGGGATACCAGAGGGAGCCAACTCGTCTCAAAGAGATAATTAGGATTGGGTAACTCCAAAAAAAAAAAAAAGGAGATAGATAAAAAAGGAGGAGAGTTGATAAAAAAAGATATAAATCTCATCTCTTTGTAAGAGAAAAATGACACAAGTTAAATATTTTCCATTTTTTGTAAGGGATTAACGTAGATAAAATTATCTTCGCTAATTTTAAAATTACGTCGTTTTGAGATTTATGATAAAAAATAAAGGGTATTTTAATAAAGAAAAAATATGTGTCCTTTTAAATAATACAAATTTATGTTCTTTTAAAAGAGATAGACATAAAGAGGTGTAGGTCTTATTGGAAAAAAAATCATTTTGTGTTTATCTTTCACTTAAAATGAGCTAAGTTTGTGTTAGACACATATTTTTTCCTTTAATAAAATATATGTTAGAAAGTAAAAAATTTAAAATAGCTTTTACGTTCTTATTCTAAACCCTAAACATTGTTTTAGAATTATAAAAGATAATTTTATCTCATATGCGAGGAGAAATATTTTTCCCTTTTTTAAACATGACAAAAAATATTCAAAATCTGTTATATAAGCATATAAGGGTGTTAACGAGCCGAGCCGAGCTTTGATTTTAAAAGGCTAAGCATGTGTTTAAATGTCTCATCCTGACCAAGCTTGTTACCTGTTATGAATATAATTTCAGCCTGTGGCCTGTCTTATTTACAAAAAACTAAAACCTGATTTAGCTTGTTAGCCTGTTTAAAACAAAATAAGACAACAAAAATTTATCCAAACAAAATATACAGTCAACAACACTAGTAATTCCATAAATATTCATAAATTTAATGTATATCCAAAAAGCATAATATAAAACAAAATCATTAAAAAAATTGTTTAATTAATAAAATGGGATGAAATGAATTGATGAGAGAGAGGGCTATCACAAGTAGTATAAAAGAGTATAAAATAAAAATAATTAATATATTAGGCCAGCCTGAGAAGCTCTAAGGCCGAGCTTTTAAATTGGAGCCTGAGGCCTTTTTATTAAACGAGCTTTTATACAGGTCCTAGCCTGCTTCTAACAATCAATTTTAGACATAAAAGCTCAGGCCTTCACGAGCTGAGCCAAAGGCCCCTGGCTCGTTTAGCACCCCTAAGCACACACACATATATATATATAAGAAAATGTGTGTATCATTTTAAAGGATGTAAAGTTGTGTCATTTTAAGTGAGAGAAATAGATAGATAAAGAAGGAGAGAGAGGACAAAAAAAATATATATATGGGTCTCACTTCTTTGTGAGAGTAAAATGACACAAGTTGTGTCATTTACAAGGACATATATTTTTCCCTTATATATATATATATGAGAAAAATATTTATGAAGTCACTTGAAATAATCTTATTCCGTCCGCCCCAAAACTATATCGTTTTGGGTGTTGGGAGAATTAATTAGAGGTGTTTTGAGGTACCCTTCATTAATTCTCCTGAAATCCAAAATGACGTAGTTTTGGAAGGAACGGAGCTAAGATTATTTCAAGTGACTTGAGAAACGATAAACCTTACATATATAAAAATAAATAAAAATATTTCTCAAGTCACTTGAAGTAACCTTATCTCCTGCCATTCCAAAACTACATCATTTTGAGTGTTAGGAGAATTAATTTAAAGATATTTTGATATTTTTATTTGTTTATTTATTATATAAATTTTATCAAAACACCCTTCATCAATTTTCTTAACACCCAAAACAATGTAATTTTAAGGTGATGTGATATAATTTTGTGTCATCTGACATGACAAACAATAATATATATATTGGGCCAAATTCGACAAGATGGTGGAGAGCATTTCCAGTACATCCGATTTACCAATGACTTTCAAAAAAATTCTCTCTTTTTCGTACACACATCATAGAAAATATCTCATTTTAATTAGTCTATCACACCCGAGTCAATGTTGTGACCAGTGTACCATAAATATTACGCTAATTTTTGAAATTTGGTTATCTAATGTATGTAATATATATTTGGATTTATTTATTTTGTACTTAAACTTTTAATACCTTATAATAGAGTTTAAAAAAAATAAAAATAACTATTATTTTCTCAAATCTATAACTGTAAGAATTGGACCAGAAGTCCACATGTGAGATTTGGTCAGATTGGATTCTATAAAAATGCTTTTTAATTAGAAAAAAAAAGTTGACATAGTTATGTACTTATGTTGTTGAAAATCTACTGTCAATAGTGAAGGAGAAGTACTAACTTCAATTTTAAAATATAATATTTGTTTTGGTAGACAAAATATAATATTTTAAGTATTTTTTAAGAGTTTTATAAAAATTATATTGTAGGAAAAGTGATTGTGTCATGTTATAAAGATTCGTTTTTTGTGTCTTTTTTTTTTTTTGCTTCAAAAAATACGGGTCACAAAATATTGTGTGTGTAGGAAAATTGATTGTATCATGTTGCATGATGAATATAAACCCCATTTTTTAAAGTGGTTAATATTTTAAGTAAAAAAAAAAAATTGGTAGACAATATTTCAGGTAATTTAAAGCATAGGGTTTGGTTAAGATACACTTTTGAAATCAAGTAATCTCTTAATAAATATGTACTTCTTCTTTCACCAAAAAAAAAATATATATATGTACTTCTTAGCTACAGTTTTTGAGTCTGCCAAATTAACCTTTTATGCTATAATAATTTCATCTATTTCGTTGAAAACTTGAAAGTTTATATTAGTCCCACACAAAAACTCAATGAAAATTAATGTTACTCTCTAAATACTAAATTATTGGGACAATAATATTCATTATATCACCAATTTGACAATTCAAACTAAGGTATACAGATACCCCACGGATTTGAACATTTTTTTACCATTAAATGTGTATACCTTTGACCTTAGGATCAAAATAGCATTAATAAATATAAAAGCTATTTTTATATACGGACACTAATTATTTTTTTGAGGCGAGTCGGGCTCTCGATATCCTACAAGTTTCAATTTTTTGAGTCAGCTATGGGACTAATCCCAAATCACCATTAAATTTCTTCGTCCCTCCCTAAAGATGTATTTTGTGGAAGTCGAACTTAGGATCTCTCTCAACCTATTTAGCATGTGTTACCAAGCCCTACGTTATCAGCTAAGTCGTTGCAACAGAGTCACATGTCTAGATCTTATTTAGTTATCAATTAGTCAATACACTGAGTTATATATATATATGTGTGTGTGTGTGTGCGTCAATCATTGTAATCAGACTTATAATTCATTTTCTCATTTTACTGCAATACAGTTCTTTCAGCATTCTCTTTATTTCTCTCTCTCTTACCTTTCATTCTTAGTTCTGATACCTTACATGGTATTAGAGCACTTTTTTTATCCATGGAGACTAACAACGCTTCCGCGCAACCTATTCCACACATAATGGAGGTCAACAATGCTTCTTCGCAACCTACTCTGCACACATTTTCCAATCCAATCTCGTTCAAGCTAGATGAAGGAAACTTCCTTCCTTGGAAGCAGCAAGCTATGACAACCATAAAAGGTTTCAATCTGTAGAAATTCATTGGCAACGAAGTTGAGCAATCTTCTCAACAGCAAGATCAGCTATTGATGTCCTGGCTCCTTGCATATATGTCTGAATCCTTGCACACAAGGATGATTGGATGTCAATCCTCTTATCAAGTCTGAAACAAGCTTAAGGAATTCTTTGCTTCTCAGACTCTTGCCAAGGTGAAATAATTGAAAATTCAGTTAAGAAACATCAAGAAAGATTCCACAGTCTCAAAATATTTGTTGCAAATCAAGAAAATAGTTGATTAACTAGTAGCTACAGGTTCTCCAATCACCTCTCAAGATCACATAATTTCGATTCTTGATGGTCTAGGTGAAGAATATGATGCTTTCATTACATCAGCTATCTCAAGAACTGATCCACACACTGTAAGAGAAATAGAGGCTCTACTCATACGCCTAGAGAAACATGGAAAGAATGAAGTTGGTGTGTTACAAGCCAATATGGCTCAAATGCATTTTCGAAGACCTCATGGATTTGCTGCTGGACGAAATCCTCAAAACTTCAATAGAGGTCATTCAAATAATTTCAGAGGAAGGTATGGCATAAACGGATGGAGATCACACTAGCAGATGTGAAAGCCTCAGTGCCAAATGTGTGGCAAAATAGGTCACATAGACTGGGAATGTTACAATAGATTCAACCAAGGATATCCAAATCCATTCAATCAGTTCACCAACAGATCTGAACGTGGTGAATCTTCCATTTCAAATTTGCAAGCAAATGTTGCAGTAGCTGGAAATGCTTCATATATTAAACAAAACGACAATGCTTCTAAGTATTTCTCAGTCTTTGACCCAACGTGGTACCCTGACTAAGGAGCATTGAATCATTTTACTCCTGATGCATCAAAACTACTACCAAAGGCTACTTCAAAGGGCAAGACACGATTCAAATAGGAAATGGTTCAGGTATAAAAATTCAGCATGTAGGGCACTCCATTTTACATTCATCATCCAACTCTTTATCCTTCACCATGCCTAATCTGCTTAATGTCTCTGGCCTTTCAAAAAATATTCTTAGTGTATCACAGTTACCAAGGATAATAATGTTTTCTTCGAATTCCATACTAACCATTGCTTTGTGAAATCCTACGCTACTAGGGAGATTCTTCTCCAAGAAAAGCTTAAAGATAGACTCTATGCCTTTGAAGGAGTGAACTCAATAAAAGCTTCTAAACACTCAGCCTTTTAAGTGCAAACTAAAGTCAAATCTGTATCAAATAAATGTCATTCCAATTCTATACTTGAAATATAGCATATTAGATTAGGACATGCTTCTTTTTCAATTGTAAAATTTGTTCTTTCTCATTGTAAGATACCATTTAATAGTACAAAATCTTCCTTATGTTGTGCCTGTTGTATGGGAAAGATGCACCGACTCTTTTTCTCCATTTCTAATATTGTTTATCATGCACCACTTGAATTAGCTTACTTTACATATGTTTTATTGATGCCTTTAGCAAATATACATGGTTATATCTCATGCGATCCAAATCACAGGTCCATACCATTTTCATTCAATTCAAAACTATGGCAGAACTTCAACTCAACACTAAGCTCAAATCTTTACAAATAGACAATGCAAAAGAGTATCTTGCTCTTAAACCTTTTCTTCAAACTCAAGGCATCATTCATCGTCTCTCCTGTCCTCATATCCCTCAACAAAATGACACTCCTGAACACAAACATCAACACATAGTTGAAATGGGCCTGTCTATGTTAGCAGCTTCACATCTGCCATAAAAAAATCTGGGAAGATGCCTTTGTTTCAGCTTCTATCATCATTAATCTCCTCTTTTCACCTAGTCTCAAAAATATATCTCCATTTCAAGTTCTTTTCAATAGAGAACCAGATTATTCCTTTCTGTGTACCTTTGGTTGCCTTTGATATCCTTATCTACAACCATATAACTCTAATAAATTAGATTACAAATATGCTCCATGTACCTTTCTTAGTTACAGCCCTTTATCTAAGGGATACAAATGTCTCACACCATCAGGTAAACGCATTATCTCTCGTCATGTTCTATTTGACGAACAACATTTTCCATACCAACACAATCAAGTTCAACTATATCTACTCCTTCTCACTCTGCTCCAAATTCAGTTCCCTTTATTCCTACTGTTATACAATCAATGTCATTAAATAATATACATGCTAAAATTTCTGTTAATCACATTGTTAATGATACTATTTCAACCACTAGTATTACTTGCAGGTCCCCATCATCTACTTCTGCTACATCATTGGAACCTCCTTTGTTAACAAATGAATACTAGAGCCAAAGCTGGTGTTTTTTTAGGCCACATCTATTTTCAGCTTCATTGGAACCAATCGATGTCCCTCAAGCTATGGCTATTCCTCAATGGCTTAATGCAATGAAGGAAGAATATAATGCTCTTATCCGCAATAACAAATGGGAACTTGTCTCCTTTCCTCCTGGCAAAAATCCCATAGGGTGTAAATGGGTCTTTCGTGTAAAATACAATCAAGACAGTTCCATTCTCAAATATAAAGCTTGCCTTGTTGCAAAAGACTTCCATCAACGTGAAGGTCTTGATTATGCTGAAACATTCAACCCTTGTTAAACTAGCCACCATTCAAATCATCCTCACACTTACACTCTCCAAAGGTTGGCCCATACATCAACTTGATGTGAACAACGCGTTTCTTAATGGTGATCTAGCTGAAGAAGTGTTTATGTCCCAGCCATCTGGTTTTTCTATTACCAATACTTCCTTTGTTTGTCGACTGAGTAAGGCTTTTTATGGCCTCAAACAAGCCACTCGGGCTTGGTTTGAGAAGCTCACTACCACTCTCACTCGATTTGGATTCACGGCAACTAAGTGTGACTCATCTCTATTTGTATCACAAAATCATTCTGTTGCCACTTATGTGCTTGTATATGTAGATGACATCCTTATTACAAGATCATGTTGCACTGCTATTTCAACACTCATTTAATCCTTATATACTGCTTTTACTCTTAAGGATCTAGGTAATCTTCACTACTTCCTCGGTATTAAAGCTAAATCCTCATCAAATGGTGTCCTTCATTTGACTCAATCCAAATATATCATCAATCTCTTGAAAAAGGCATAAATGACTAATTGCAAACCTCTACCAACACCAATGGTGTCTGGCTTAAAAACTTTTGCTCGAGATAGAACTCCTTTCCACGACCCTTCCTTGTATCAGTCCATTGTAGATGCACTTCAATATGCAACTATGACACGTCCTGACATCACCTTTTGTGTGAACAAAGTCTGCCAATTCATGTGCTCTCCACTTGATACTCATTGTCAAGCTATCAAACGCATATTAAGATATCTATGCGGCATTCTCCACCTGGGCTTAACCATCACTCTTTCCTCACAGCTTCACCTTAAGGCATATTGTGATTCAGATTAGGGGTCTGATGTGGATGACAGATGCTCCACTTTTGGGTTTTCCATCTTCCTTGGGGGGATTTGGTGTCATGGTACTCCAAGAGACAACTAGTGGTGAGTCGATCCAGCACCAAAGTTGAATACTGATATCTCGCTGCAACTGTTGTTGAGCTCACTTAGATCAAGTCCTTGTTGTATAAACTTCAAGTCACCTTGCCTCAAACTCCCAACATCTATTGTGACAATCTAAGTGTTGTTCTGCTCACTGCCAATCTTCTCTTTCATTCACGGACAAGCATTTTGAGTTAGACTTGCACTTTGTTTGTGAAAAAGTACTAGATAAGTCAGTTTTAGTATATCATGTTCCCCTGTCTGCTCAAATAACATATGGTCTTAGAAAATTAGTATTGCATTCCAAGTTTCTGGACTTTAGAGACAAGCTTAGTCTCTCCATTTCTCCGACACTGAGCTTGCGAGGGAATGATAGATCAATTGATTCAATTAACTCCTAACAAGCCATGCGTTATCAGCTAAGCCGTTGCAACAGATTCACATGTCTAGATCCCATTTAGTTATCCATTAGTCAATACATTGAGTTGTATATATATATATATATATATATATATATATATATATATATATATATATGTCGATCATTATAATTAGACTTAGAATTTATTTTCTCATTTTACTGCAATACAATTCTTTCAGCATTTTCTTGATTTCTCTCTCTCTTACCTTTCATTCTTGGTTGTGATACCTTACATACTTTATTTAAATAAATGAAGCTCGAATAAGATAAAATGAATAGGTTATTCTATCTACCTTTTCCTACTACTCTTAATCACCATTACATCAGAATCTTAATAAGAGAGAGAAATGATAAAAGTAGTTGAGATTTTGATCTAACGATGTTGAAGAGTGGTAAACAAAAGTAGATAGAAAAAAAAGGTAGAATAACATGTCACATTTTTTGAAACCACTTTAAGTTGTGATTACTAATCGAGAGTGAAGTGAAGTAAAACTTGAATCCAATACTTTATTTGAAGTAATTGAACTCAACTAAGATTCAAAACTCAATATCAATCCCATCTCCCAAGTTTGTATGCACACACACACACAAAAACTACCATTAAGCACATGGATGAACCGACACATGGTTGTTTTAGGCTAACCAGTGATTTCAAGTTCGAGTCTTGTGTACGCAACTATGTTAAAAACTTGGTAGGAAGAGCTTTGCTACCTTTGTGGTCTTGTCCAGCTAACAAATTAGACAATTAATTGATGAACTGATGGAGAAATTTCAAAAAAAAAAAAAAAAAAAACTTAAGATAACTTATATGACTATGTGAGAAGATGGACATAAAGTTATTAAGTAATTCAGTCATAAACATTCTTTAATTTGCCGATATATAGTTTCAAAGAAGTTATCAATATTAAAAACCAAAGCAAATAATTTTTTATGAGTTTAAGATCAAATTCATTACAAGCAAATCAAAGATATAAATACTCTTTATTTTGCCAACTCGATAGTTCCAAATAAGATATTAATTAGAGCCGGCAAAACGGGCTCGGCTCGGCGGGCCAACCCGTCCAACCCGCTAAACGGGGCGGGGCGGCTGAGTTTTTCAACTCATCTAAAAAACGGGACGGGGTGGGGCGAGCATAGGCGGGCCAGTGTAAAATAGGCTCGGGATGGCGGGCCAACTCGCCCAACCCGCCAAACGGGGCGGGTTGAGTTTTTTAGCTCACTTTCAAAAAGCGGGGCGGGCTGACTCAATTTTTGGCGAGTTGATGGCGGGGTGGGACGGGGCGGGCCGCCCACTTTGCCACCTCTAATATTAATATAGAAAACCAAATACATCTTTATAGAGGGGTGAAAAACTTTAACTGTGACTGTGACTAAACCCCGACTCGGGATTAGTCCTATAATCAATTTAAAGAGTTCAAATTTGTGGGAATACTCGAAGGCCCACTAGCCTGAAAAAAGTAATTAGAATCGATATATCAAAAAAAAAAAACATATAAAACTTTGTGAGTTCAACGGTTATGTTTGACCTTAAGAACAAATTCATTTCAAACAAATTTTAATTTTTTTTTTAAGAAAGATATTAAATGAGAAATGAATTTGATCTTTTTTTTTATTTGAACCATTGAGTTTTTCAAACTACTTTGAGTTGTGATTACTAATCCAAATTGAAGTGAAGTAAATCTAGAATCTAATACTTTATTTAAAGAAATCAAACTAGGCTAAGATTCAACTAAAATTCAAAATCAATCAATTACATCTCTCAAGTTTGTATACATTCAAAAAAATCTGAGGATAAGTGACATGTCTCTTTGAACAGAGAGACAAATTAAAATATTTAAGTAATAGAGACATGAGTATTCTGTAATTTGCCAATCGATAGTATCAAAGAAGATATCGATATAGAAAATACAAAGCATTCAGATAAGATTATTGTAAGCTGTATAGAAACATAACTTTAGTTGAAGAATTCTACAAGGGCAGGGTTGTAAGCTGAATTTGACAATTTTTGCTACAACATTATTGTAACAGCTAGGTTGATCCATGTAACTCAACCAAAAAGCTTTCTAGTTGTATTAGAGCTCATGGAAGACATTAATCAACTGGCACTGGCTGCATGTTTTCAGCTTCTTTACGAAGATCTTCAAACAGGACAGATGACAGGTATCTTTCCCCGAAACTTGGATGAACAGTCTGAGATTCAAGTCATCAGTAATTTTCACAATATCAGCAACAAAGAGAAAAATTTGCTGGCTAAAATCATAGTGCTAAGCATTTTATTTTATTTTTACAAAATTATATGATGGACAAACCCCGATGCACAAGACTCCCTGACTTTGTGAGGGTAAGGGTAAGGATCGATTATACGCAACCTTACCCTTACATTTTTGCAAAGAGACTGTTTCTCAGACTCAAAACCCTTAACCTTTCGATCACAAAGGAGCCAACTTACCGCTGCTTCAAGGCTCGACCTCTCCGGAATTATATGATGATAAAAAAAAAAATTGTGCAGATGATTGCATAGTGTTGCTGCCTAGCTTTATTTTGTTTTATGTTTTAAGGAAAACTGTTCTTACCACAATAAGTTTGCCTTTGTTCTCAGGCAGACTAGCCAATCTGAGAGCTGCAACTGTGTTAGCTCCAGATGATATCCCAACCTGGAAAAATAGTTGCAATTTCAAACTTACATTTGCAATTTAGAAATATTTGTTGCCAGTTATTTAAGAATCATATGTAAATGTTAGGGTAAAATCCATGGTTAAGTGAATAAAGTTAGAAGCTTCTCATGCATTCTTGTTTAAGAAACTCCACAAAATTATCATTTGAAGATTACCATGAGTCCTTCCTTCAAGGCCAACACCCTAGCCATGTTAACTGCATCTTCACTGCTAACCTACCATATAAGTTTCCAATGACAATTAGGAGAAAAATAAAAATTTTAAGCTAGCAAACATAAAATTATAGAAGAAAGTAATATTCTATTAATACTTACTTCAAGAACTTGATCCATTACATCCATGTCCAATATGTCTGGTTTGAATCCAACCCCATTGCCAGTTATATGATGAGGACCTATATATAAGGACAATATCAGAGTTTGCAATCTATAGTTAGAAGAATGGACTTCTGAATATCACAGACCATAGTAATCATTTTCATTACTTTAGATCCTTATTTTAAGTGACTTTTACATTTATATTATTTCATCACTGTACTAACAATGCCAGAAATGACTATGAAATGTAAAAAAATTAGAGACTTTGAAAAAGAATATTCAAAGAAAAAAAGCATGATCTTTACCAGGTTTGCCACCATTTAGCACATTACTTTCAGCTGGCTCTACTCCATATATCTAATATGATTGAAAACAGTTGAAGGGATTTAATGAGCAAATCTAACAGAATACTGTTCAGCTTGTAATTTGAATTGTGTTCCGAAGAACATCACCTTAACATTAGGATTTTTGGATTTAAGATATTGTCCAACCCCAGAGACTGTGCCTCCGCTTCCAATTCCCATAACAAAAATGTCAACTTGTCCATTTGTATCCTCCCATATCTCAGGACCTGTTGTTTCATAATGAACCTGCTTCCCATTTTGAAGTCAATTATATATATATAAACTCATCATTACAAATGCCAAGGATTTCAAAACTATATCTAGTATTAAATTTAAGGGCAACCAAGCACTGCACAAGTATAGCAATGCATAGTTTTTATAGATAGATGTTTTTCTTAGTAAAAGTTTTCAAACAGAAATAATAATTTAGGTTCAGGTAACCTGAGTATTGGCCGGGTTTGAAAATTGTTGCAGCATGAAAGCATTTGGTGTGGATTCCAGAAGGTCATAAGCCTTCTTCACTGTTCCTCCCATTCCTTTGGTTGGATCAGTGAGGACTAATTCAGCTCCAAATACTCTCATGGTCACCCTTCTTTCCAAGCTTGTGTAAGAGGGCATGGTCAAAACCATCTTATACCCTTTCAAGGCAGCCATAAATGCCATGCTGATACCCATATTTCCAGATGTAGGCTCTATCAGAGTTGTCTACATCATCAATCAAGGTAAATATGAGAATCCATATGTGAATAACTGGGAAAATTTTGGTGCTCAGAATCAATTCAACTAACCTTTCCGGGAGATATCAGATTCTTTTTCTCAGCATCTTCAATCATTGCAAGTGCTGGTCTGTGACAGCTCAAGAAAATTACAAAAGTTCTATAAGAACTTGAACTTTGATTACTATTAAGATATAAGAATAGTATGAACTCTGATCAAATTCAAAGCAGAAACAAAAGGAAATTCAAATAGGATTGGAAATAAAAAAAGTGTAAAGAACTAATTCAACCCAAAAGCTTAAGCTCTTGGACGAGACTATATTAATGGTTTTATATATATTAACACAATTCAACCCAAAAGCTTAAGCTGTTGGGTGAGGTTATATTAATGGTTTTATATATCTCAACACGTCCCCTCACACGAGAGCCCATTGAGCTTGAAGGGTGGACAATGCACACACCCACTTACCTGTGTGAAGAAAGAAATTCCACTAGAAAGAAAGTGGGGGACGGTGAGGATCGAACCCGGTACACCGAGGCTCTGATACCATGTAAAGAACTCATTCAACCCAAAACCTTAAGGTGTTAGGTGAGGCTATATTAATGGTTTTGTATATTTCAACAAAAAGGTTGACCTGTCTTTGATGCTGGCAGTGGGCTGCATCATCTCTTGCTTGACAGCAATATAAGCTCCACATCCTTCAGTGACTTTGTTAAGATAAACCAATGGAGTCCTCCCAATGAGCTGAAAAATGAATTGTTGAACTTCATATAAGCATATTTGAATAAGTGACACTGGAATATATTCTCCAATAAACAAAATGGTGAAAAAAATGAAATAAACATCAACTATTATGCAAAGTGGTTTCTTCTTCAAGTTTTGTTAAGAAAAAGAAAATAGAAAATAGAAAACTGATAGAAAAATTTAGTGACAACTCAAACTTAGTTTTCTCTTCAACAGATTCTACTAATATCATGTAGCAGAATAATAATCACGATTTTGCTAAAACAAAATTTAAGCTGCTATTATCCCAAGATCTATACTAAGAATATAAGACAGCTTTTCAAACCAACCCCACATGGCGAAAACAAAAAAAGACCTTAAAAAATTTGATTCCAATTTTGTTTTCACTTTTTGCATATGATGAAATGATTGAATTGGATAGGCAGTGAAAAATTTGTTGCACAAGTGGCACGGTATGAATGAACAGAAACATCAAAACCAAGTCGCATGTTGTCTCATCAGATTGTAATGAAAAATAGAGAGAGTTACCTGGGAAACATGCTTCTTTATGTGGGTTCCAGGAAGATCCTTTGGTAAATCTCTGATTCTCTGAGCCAAAGAAGGAGAATCAATAATAGTAGAAGTTGAGAACAATCTCCTCATCATGAGGTGGTGGCATGCAACAGCATATGAAGAAGACCTTTGCTTGAGGAAGCTCTTGAAAGAAGCCATTGATGCATGAATTGGGTTGAAGATCTCAAGGCTCTGAAGTATGCAAGACACTGCTCAAGTTTAACACTTATAAGTTATGTTATTTCCCACTTGCAAGTGCGAGACTCCAATTTAGGACATCATGTTCTGTGTTATATATCTCTCGTTCAACAAGTGATATTTGAATAAAATATATTTTTCTTTCCTTATAACACTCATTTTTTATTTTTCTATTAGATAAATACACTGAGTGAATGGTATATCAGTATTGTAATAAATATTTCACCAATTTTGCTTTGAGAATGTGTTACCAAAGATGACCAAATGAAAAGACATGTCTTTTCAATAAAAAAAGAAAAAAAAAGAAGACATGTTTTACATTGTACGTACGTTGTCCCAGATCTCAATAGCCATCCACGGTGGATACTATGATGATTTGGGGTGGGTGGGTGGGCTAGGTACACACAAACAAGTAAAGCCAAATTTGTTATGAATTCTGAAGAAGTAAATGTATCATAATTGTCATTAAATAGTGAAGATTGAATTTATAAGATAAAATATTAGATTTTATGTAATGAAATGATTTTTAAGATTTGGAAATATTTGTTTTAAGTCTAAATAAATCTTTAAGATTTAATTTTAACTCAATGTATCTTGTTTTTCTTCTATTTCTTTCCATAGTGATAGAAAAACCAAAGAGTAAAAAAAAGGAAAAAAGAAAAAAATTAAACATATCTAAATAAAATAAAATAGAATAAAATATTATTTTCTGCTTTTTAGCTTTTCTTTATGTATATAAAAAAAGAATAAAATAGACCAACAACAAAAAACCAAATATATTGAAAACCAACAACAGTGATTTATTTTTATTCTTTTTCTTTTTTATCCTAATTTTTTGTTTTAATTTTTTTCATTTATATATATTTTTTTAATTTTAGTATTTTCTATCACTATTGCGATTTTTAATGGTCTTATTTTTCCTTATATTTTTTTTGTCCTTATATTTTTTTTATTTAGACACATTTGATATTTTTTTTTCTTCTATTTTTTTAGTCGTTTATTAAGTGCTTTAAATTTTCATAATATTTGATCTTATTTTTCTCTCTCTTTTTTGTCATTTTATTTTCTTTTTCTAAAAAAGATAAAGTATATATATTTAGTTAAGTTTCTAACACAGTTAAAAAGAGGGGTGTGAATAGAGAAAATTCTAAAAAATTAAGTGAATAAAAATAAAACATATAAGTGTAACTGATTCAAAATAAAATCATGAGAGATTTTGAACTTTTCCCAATAATTTAACTTATTTTAAACCACTTAATTATAAACTTAATTCTTATTCGATCGAGGGAGTTCAAAAGTTATGAAAGAGTCGTTTTCGCATTCTTCACCTAATTTATCTCAACCTGAATTTCAAGAAATGTGCTGAGAAAATTGTGATGTCCACAGGCACAGCAGAGGATAATGTGTTGAGTATCAAAAAGCCTGCGTGTGGTTCAGTGCATGTGTCCATTGGGGTGGAGGTAGAGTCAAAGTGATTCATTGCACGTGGCCTTTGGCGTGGAGCACTCAAATTAAACTAGGATTTTATATGGCAAATCATTGTCTGTATTATACTTTTCAGTTTGAAGAGCACATGCTTTTCCTTCATAATAAAAGCTGACAAGACGAATAAGTTAAAAGGTTTTTATTATTCTCATTTTGCATAAAATAGTGTTTGGTTGGAGAGAAAATTTTTAATACTAAGAAAATATAAATACTAGGAATCTCGAGGAAAATTGAGTTAAATAGAAAAGTTTTAAAAAAGTTATTTGGTTGGGCAAAATTTTACCAGGAAAATTGAATTAAATTTCTGAATATGTGTTTGGTTGAAGATAAAATATTGATGGAAAAACTTAATGAAATTACAAAACTATCATCGTAAAAATGAAACCGTTTTATTACATTCTTCGAACCACAATAGGGGTAATCTTGGCATGCCATTCATCAGCTTTTTCACTTATCCGATTTTGAAGAGAAATTCCACATCTTCAAACGCTTTCTCAATAGTGAAGATATCTGATTTTTGGTCCTGTTCTTGGTTTGCTAGGAAAGCTCTTTGATGGGAAAAGAAACTGAAAACCTTCAACCAAACGTGGTTTTATTAGATACCCACGTGCACTTACCCATCCATATTTTCACTTCTCACCAACCAAACACTACCTAAGATAATTATCTTATATTGTAGAGAAAAAATAGGTGGGTTACATCATTACAAGAAAAAGAAAAAAGTGAGGTGCGAAAATTGAAGTGAGAGAGTAAGAGAGAAGTTATCTTACATAAAAAAAAGTAATATTTCCCTTAGTAAAATGCATCAATCAAAATCTAATTTGATTTACTATTTTATTAATAATTAAAAAAAAAAAAAACCAAAAATCACTTCCCCTTAACCCTTTTAGGGAGTATGGGGTAGAGGCAACTAGACAAATTTTGTATGCAGTGTTATACTTTTATATAATTGTAGTCAAATAGATTATTTTCTGAATTCGAACTCATGACCTTTCAGTCATAAATGAACAACTTTATTGTTGTTTTGATTCGCCTTCTTATTTTATTTAATCTTGCAAAAATTAAAATATTTTTATTTTGGATACAAAAATTGACATCATTTTAAGTTTGGAGAAACCCTTAAATTTATTTGTTAAAACTTTAACAGCTGATATATTAATTTTCAAAGAATTTAAAACCATTCATGTTCTTTAAAAAACCACCAATATTGAACATGTTAATTCTTATTATGAATTATATGTTTCGTAGTTCAAAATTAATGAGGCTAATGTTCATGATTATTTAAGAATTATAGGCAGGATTTTAATTTCTAAAAGACTAATATCTTGGTTGTCAATTTTTTTTTAAAAAATTGAATTTTATTTTTTAAGATTTAACATTAGGATGAGATATATTTATTAAGGTATATATATATCTGCGTCATTATTGTTTAATTTTTTGTTTCTTTATTCTTTTGAGAGGTGACACCTTTGATTGGTTTCTAATTCTATATTTTTTACAGTTAAATAGTCACTATCATTTTTTTTTATGGAAACATGTCACTATCATTTGTGTGTATCAGTTATTTAACTTATTTCAGAATACGGATATATTTTCCGGCTAAGCCACATTTGGAATATTCGTTAGTCATTAAATATAAATAAAGTTTCAAGAATCGTTACATTAAATGGTGTCAAAACGGCTTGACACGACACGAATTTGACACGACACGAATACATCAACACTAACACGACCCAAATTTTTATTCGTGTCAATATCTTCAACACTGACAAGACACGGATTTTTTACGGATTGACACGACACAACACGAATAACATGCAAAATAGGGGTCAAAACGGTAATTGACAAAAAAAAATTAAAAAATGGTTCAAAATTAAAAAATAATAAAAAAAAAAGTTAAAAAAAATATGTGTCAACACGACACAAATTTTTTACGAGTCATTTTTTTCAACACGAA
This sequence comes from Gastrolobium bilobum, assembly GCF_033153095.1. Lineage (NCBI taxonomy): Eukaryota > Viridiplantae > Streptophyta > Magnoliopsida > Fabales > Fabaceae > Gastrolobium > Gastrolobium bilobum. The sequence goes on along the minus strand of NW_026897095.1, from coordinate 228,299 downwards.
CACTACATGAATTTTTTTACAGATCAACTCGAACACAAATTTTCGTGTCGTGTCGCGGGTCGACCCACATGTCATAACCTATATTGACACCACTAGTTATAGCATCAGTTTAATACAAGCTAGCTAGCTATTGTTGTTATCCCATTACCTTTATTCATGTCATATTATTTTTAGAGGACAATTCACGATTAGTTCAAACTAGGTATCTTCTCAATTAAAAACAAAAGAATTAAAAAATATAGGATCGTTTTAAGCTATATCAAGAACATGGCTATAGCCTATAGCTACCCAACGAGTGTATCGAGTAGATGGGAAAAGAACGAGAATTCGATTCTCACCAATCTTTGATATAGACGAAAAATTTTAATAGTGACTAAATCCCGACTCAAAATTAATCTCATAGTCAACTGAGTTGAAGCTTGTGAGGAATACCCGATATACGACTCACCTTAAAAAGATAATTAGAATCAGTATAAAAAAGCGTAGCTATAGCTACTATACTTGAAAATTGCAAATAATTGACAAATAAGCTTTTGAGCTTGATTTTGTTTTAGAATGACATTTAAATAAACTTTACAAAATCATTAACTCAAATACTCGATTTTAACAATTTTTGAGCTTGTAAACCAACTTAGCCCATTGTGGGCTGGCCCAAGTTAGTTCAGGCCAAACAGTTTGGCCCAAGTCGAGCCTTGAGTTTGACCTATTTTAACATCTGGTTGTGGTTCAAGAAGCGCTTGCCAAAATTGAGGACAAGGTTCCATTCATCACTTCCTCAATTTTGGTTTCATAGCAAGTATCAAATTTCAATCAGTCACTTGGACCATTTAAACTATGTACGATTTGCACTGTTAACGTGATTCAACTTGTAATAATTGCCTGTAATGTCAAAAAGTTAAATTTCTAAAATTGCTATCTTGAAAATGAATTTTTTTTTTCGGTAAATGAATTTACCTAATAATCGATCATCCCTAATTTAAGAAATTCATTTCACGACTATATTTGTGAAATTCATTATAAATGTAAAACACTACAACAATAAGGACAATGGGAGAGTGTAGAAAATAAACGATACACCTTATCGATCACACCAAGGATTAGGACGGAAAAATAGATAAGGATCGGTTTACAATTTATTTTACAAATTACACTAAGTATGACCGGTCATACATTCTTAATTGAAATATGACTGGTTATACTTAGTATAGTTTGTAAATAAAAAGTTTGTAAATATAACATTCTCCCTGAAAGATACACAACGCCTTAAATTTCTAAATATTCAAATCTGTCTTTCTCCAAACATATTTGATATTAATTCAGATTTTTATAATATAAAGTAATGATTAATTTAAAGATTAGTATGGAACAAAAATAGGATTAAATCAAAATCCATTTTAAATATTAAAAATTAATTAGTATTTAATTTGTTTTCTTAAAAAAGCTAATTTAATATAACACTTGTCGACCCAATTTATTACGTTAAAGTGAACCATTTAAAAAAAAAAATTAAGAGATTTTAATACAGTCCAACATGAAATTAACATTTAAAATAAGTTCGACACATTAGCCAGCTAATTATATGGTACCTAACTACAAACAACACATTTTTTTTTTCCAAACTTGAAGTTGCAGAGTACGTTCAGGGTGTGCATGACAATTATTTTGTTCCCTAACACTGTTTCTAAAAAGAAATAATTTTTTACTATTTCTGTGCCTAGGAACAGTTTCTGAAATAAAAATGTGTTTGATAACATGTTCTATTTTTATTCTGAGAATGAGAATTGCGTTTGATAACACAACAAATAATATAATAAAAAATAAATCTTAATAAGCATAATTTTTTTCGGATCATCACTTTCCTTTCCATAAGCACTACTAAAATACATAGATTAGAGACGGAATTTAGAGACAGAAAAAAACTCATCTCTAATAGAAAGGAATTTTGTGATGGAATAATAATCCTTCGCAAATAGAGAGGAAATTAGAGATGAAAATATTTCTGCCTTCTTTATTGACGGATTTAGGGACGAAAAATCAATCATTATCTAATAGACACAAATTTGTCTCTAAATTTGTTTCTAATAGAGATGACTATTTTTTCGTCTCTAATAGAGATAGATTTATAGACATAACATAATATATAAAAAATTATGATAATATTAGGATATACATTTGGGCTTAGTGAGGGAATTTAGTGATAGATTTTTTTCCATCTCTATCGGCAATGGATTTAGAGATGCAACGTGTATTTACGTCTCAAATTCCATCACTAATAGAGAGGAAAAATATTTGTCACTAACAGAGATGGAAATTCTCCGTCACTAACAAAGACAAAAAATTGTTTGTCACTGACAAAGACGGAAAAAATTCCTAACTAATAGAGACGAACAATTTCTGTCCCAAATAGAAACAGATTACACAATTTCACGTGCACAAATTAGTGACAACAAATAATATCACAGGGACGGATTTATCCCTCACTATCAGGAAGGAATGACGGAATTTTTTCCGTCTCAAATAGAGACTGCTTTGTTTCGTCCTAAAATTCATCTCTATTAGGGACAAATTCATAATTTCGTCACAACCTTGTTACTGATGAGCCATAATGTAATGGATTTTTATCCGTCCCTAATTCTGTCACTAGTCTACTTAGTGACGGAAATATTTCACTTAGTGACAGAATTATTCCGTCTCTAATTGATATTTTTTAGTAATGGTGGTGGTGGTGGTGGTAATAGTGGCGGCATAAAGGTGATGGTAATGGTGGCAATGGTGTTGGCATAGTGGTGGCGGTGGTTGGTGGCGTGGTGGTGTTGGTGATGGCATGGTGGTGGTGGTGATGGTATTGGCTGCAACGATGGTGGTGATGATTGGTGAGTGGTGGAAGCGGTGGTGGCGATGGTGATGGCGGTGGTGATGACAACATTGGCTGCGATGATGGTGTGGTGGTTGGTGACGGTGATGGCAGTCGCGGTAGTGGTGGCGATGGTGGCGACGACATTGGTGGTACAATGACGGTGGCGACGATGGTGGCGGTGGTCGTGTCGAGATTATGGTGGTGATGATGATGATAGTGACGGAGAATGATTGAGAGAAATAAGTGCTTCTCATTTTGTGCCCATGAACAAAAAAAATAGAAATTTTTTTATTCTTTTTCTGTTTCCCAGCACAAAAATTAAATCGGTTTATCCCAAGAACAAAAAAATAAATCGATTTTACCAAACGAGTTTTCTATCCATTTCTGTTTCCGAGAACAGAAATTAAAAAAAAAATTGATTTCGAAAATTTTGTCATATACACCCTTAATCTCTATCTCTGGATTTGAAGGTTTGAGTTAAGCCTGCATTTTAAGAATTTTCTTATAAGAAAGATGAATGAAATGGAGTAACTATCTTGTGTGTTTGAGATCCATACGTTGTTCAAAATTAATTGGTGTAGGCCGGCTGGTGGGTGACTATGTAGTAAATGTATGCGAAATTTGGTTCATGTATAATTAATTTGTTGGGGTCAAAATAACAATTGATCACACGCAAAATCGAAGCAATTAACTTAGAAACAAATGAAGATTAATAAGAAGAAAATTTTGAGACACACAAGATTTTTAATGTGAAAATTCGAAAGGGAAAGAATCGCAAGACTTTTGTAAGGTATGATTGTAATGGGTGACCAACTAATTTTTATGGCTCTATACATGAAGTTAGATTAGATGGTTCACCAAACAATAGTCCATGCAAACACTAGCATTTAATCGTGAACGAAAATCCCACCATATACGATGTTTAACTATATGTGCAAGTTGTAGACTATAAATCAAGACAGTATAATATGGTTACCCCAAGCACCGTTTGCATTAGTCTCTAGCATATCCTGCACTCTCTCGTAATCTTCACCATTCCTGTTGTGCACCATTTTCAATTCAGAGGAATTAATTCAATGTTCTTGATCTCCAGATTCTCCACTCTGAATTGGCAATTAATAGTGAAAAACTGGAATGATGATGATTACCAGAGAGTGCAGCATATATATGCTAAAGACTCTATTAGTATACATTTTCTATTTCAGTTTTATGCATTTCTGGTGTAACTAATTTATGTTTGTATAGTGTATTAGTGGGCCAGCACATGTGCTATTTTACTATTCTGTTATGAGTGTGGTGTATATAACCACTTGTACCTTTCCTTCATTTTCTTTCAAGCTTAATGGAATATTCAATGTTCAATCCTTATCTTCCTTTTTCTCTGAGTAATAACAAACTAATATGGTATCAGAGCTGGTGGGTGGCTGAGCCGAAACATGTGGCTGTGAGGGAGGAGAAAATTTGTGGCTGTAAGGGACGGATTGAGCAAAATGGGCCTGGGTCGTATTTAGGTTAGGTGAGAAATTGGGCCTAGGAGCCCTGGGTTTGTACCCAGGTGGGTACCCATGGAGTTTGAAGCATTTTTCTCTCGTATGACCAGAGAGATTACAGAAGGAGCAAAGAGGCCGCGACGTTAACAACGCCTTTCTTCATGAGGAGCTCAATGAGGAGGTATACATGCATCTTCCACCTGGATACTGTGATACCCAACATTCTCTCCCTCCCAATGCTGTTTGCCACCTTCATAAGTCCTTGTATGGACTTCGACAGGCTTCAAGACAATGGTTTGATAAATTTTCTACGACCCTGACTTCCCTTGGTTTTGTCCAATCACAATCAGATCATTCTCTATTTGTGCGCTCTTCTGACTCTTGTTTTATTGCCATTTTGGTCTATGTCGATGATATCATTGTTGCATCTAATAATTCTCATGAGGTGCAGATTTTGGCTGATCAGCTTCACAGCAAATTTCATTTAAAAAATCTTGGTTCCTTGAGATACTTTCTCGGTCTTGAAGTGGCCCGTTCTACCAAGGGTATATCCCTATGTCAACGACATTATGCATTGGAGATCCTCAAGGATTCTGGTTTATCAGGTTGCAAACCGAGAAGCACTCCCTTTGATGTTGGCATTAAGCTTTCTGCCTCTGAGGGAGACCTTCTCCCTGACCCTTCTCTCTACCGTCGATTGATTGGTCGCTTATTATATTTGACTATCACCCGACCTGATATCAGCTATACAGTAAATTTTCTCAGTCAATTTATGGCTTCTCCAAGGGTCCCACATCTTCAGGCTGCTCATAGGTTACTCGGTTTTGTTAAACAAACTGTTGGTCAGGGCATTTTCTTTTCCTCTTCTTCTACTATTCAATTTAATGCCTTCTGCGATTCTGATTGGGTTGCCTGCATTGATAGCCGTCGTTCTATTTCTGGTTTGTGTCTTCATTGGAGACTCCATCATTTCTTGGAAATCCAAGAAACAGAATACTGTGTCAAGGTCATCCATTGAGGCTGAGTACAGGTCCATGGCTCTTACTACTTGTGAATTATTGTGGTTACTGTCTTTATTGAAAGATTTTAAGATTTTACACTCTGGTCCTGCACATATTTTTTGTGATAATCAATCTGCCCTTAACATTGCTACGAATCCGGTGTTTCATGAACGGACAAAGCATATAGAGATAGACTGCCATCTTGTGCGTGAACACATCCTCAAAGGTCATTTGAAGACATTCCCTGTTCCTTCTTCCAAGTAGCTTGCAGACATCCTTACCAAGCCTCTCCTTCCTTCAAAGTTTGTTGTTTTGGCTTCCAAGATGGGACTGTTGAACATCCACTCTCCATCTTGAGGGGGCCTATTAGTATACATTTTCTATTTCAGTTTTATGCATTTCTGGTGTAACTAATTTCTGTTTGTATAGTGTATTAGTGGGCCAGCACATGTGCTATTTTACTATTCTGTTATGAGTGTGGTGTATATAACCACTTGTACCTTTCCTTCATTTTCTTTCAAGCTTAATGGAATATTCAATGTTCAATCCTTATCTTCCTTTTTCTCTGAGTAATAACAAACTAATAGACTCATGCAAAGGGTTCGTGAGGTAACCAATATTACTTACTTGCAAGTTGAATCTATCAATGCCAAAATTAGGAGACACCCAAAATTTTCAAGAAAGCACACACTTCTTGGACTAGATAATCCCACTAATTATGCAAAAGTATATATATTATTGCTACAATTCTTTCTCTTGCATGTTGAAAAAAACACCCTACCTTCATTGTTGCATAGTCTTGTACATGATTACAATTATGAGCTATATTGGAATGTTAAGAGTGACCACTGCAAAAGATGAAGGGTTCATATAAATAAGAAAAAGTTTAGTGTGGTGCCTGAACAACAATGCCTTTGAGATGATGAGAAGCAGCTAAAGAGAATATTACGAACTGAAACTCTCTATTTTAACTTGGTCCATAAAAGCATAAATAATACAGACACTAAATTATTTGCTCCAAAAAAAATAAATACGGACACTAAATTATCGTCTACGTATATCTTTGTCCAGAAATTCTATATCTGAGCTTAGTGCAATATAATGGAGTATTTTACAGGGAGTTGACCGAGCCAGTTAATCCTGGTGGACAATTCTTGGACTGCACCTCTCTGTGTTTGTATGAAAATGGATTCTCTCGTGTGAAAAAAAAATGACATGATTAAGTGAGAAAAGATCACAATCATACAAAGCCGAATTAACAGTTATGATTTTATAATTATTTATTTAATATTTTTTCCTCTCTTTTTTTATTATCATTGATACACTTTTATATATTATGATTTTTCACATTATCATGTCATGTTTTTTTCACCCAAGAGAATCTACATCCACTTCCGTGCTTGTATACCAGCGTATGGATGGCAAAAACGAGCCAACCCGTCCTAAATGAGCTGCCAACCCGACCCAATACAACCCAGACCCAAACGAGCCAGCCCGCGGGTCAAACGGGCCAGCTCGCGGGTTGGGTATTTTTTTTTAATTCAAAAAATTAATAATATGACTGTATTAAAAAAAAGAAATATGAAAACTCCAAAACTGCCATATGCTCACATCGTCGTCACTCGTCACTTTCCTTAACCCTAAGATTCTTCTGCCCCCTTGGATAACTTGTTCACCCTGTTACCATTAACCTTGCATCTTCGGGTCTATTGGCCTATTCTCTTGACAAACGCAATCCACTACTCCCAAGGTGCAATACCCTTTTCTCTATATTTCTCATCTTTCTTTTTTATTTTTCCCCAATATATATATGAAAATGGATTCATTGTTCTTCTTTTATGTTGTTGACATTATAAGATTTGTTACTTCAATCTTTTTTCTTTTACCAATCTTGGTACCTTTGAAGAGATCAAAGTTGGAACCTTTTGGCAGTGTTGATAATTTTAGCAGTGTTGGAGAACAAATAAGACTAGTTCCACAAAAATCAATTTTTTTGAGCCAACTCGCAAGCCAATATTTCGAGCTAACCAACCCGCGAGCCAACCCACTAGCATCATTTCGAGCTAACCCGCGAGCTTTTTTTGAGCCAACCCGCGAGCTGATTATCGAGCCAACCCGCGAGCCAACCCTAACCCAACTCGGGTCGGGCTGGGTTGGGTTTTCTGGCTCGTTTATTTTTTCGGGTCAACCCTAACCCGACCCGTTTTTTACGGGTTGAGCCAGGTCGAGCCGAGTTGGCCCGTTTTGCCAACCCTATACCAACGTAGTGTTTCTGGACTTTAGGGCACATGTGGGCTAATGGCCTAACTGAAGGGAAAAAAAACTTAATATGCAAAAAGACCCGATCCGTAAAGAATCAATTGAACTCAAGATGATGCATTTTATATTAATCAGTTTATATTATATTTTTTAATAGGTTTTTTATACAAAAAAAATTATTGGACTTAAAAAGTGCACAATGTACAAGTTCACTTAGATATGCCAAAAAATGTAATAATATTTAATTATATATTAAATAAAAAAAGATAATAAGAATCAAATTCATGATTATTTAATCATAGAACTCTAATATTGTGTAAAAAATTAATTCAAGTTAAAAAAAAAAACTTAAACTTTTTTAGTGTGCATCGCATTAATAGCTTTATGTTATAAACAAGAACTAAAAACTTCCTTTGTGTCCCTTATATAAACTTTAAAGGTGTTACTATTAACGTAAACCCCACAATAGAGATGATAACCACTCACATGATTGAAAGTTGAGTTAGCCAATAAAGGTGGGCAGAGGTTCATATTTTATATGGGAGTGAGTTCAAATTCTACCGGTGGATATAAGAACTTTATTTATAGGGCTTGCAATTTCTCACATTCTATGAGAAATGCAAGTTTTTTCTACAGAAAGAGAAATGGATGTGACCTACTTTAAAAGGAAAAAATAAAAATAAAAAAGTGATTGACACAGACATCGAAGTGAGAGTGGTAGGAGAGAAGACTTCTCATGTTGCATGAGAAGTCTTTTTCCCTTGTTTATATGTGATATATAATTTTTGAAAAAAAATGTTTATTCTTTTAAATGGCATAATTTATATTATTTCACTTTCATAAAGAGGTAAGACTTATACACCTTTATTTTTTTTTTGTCAACTCTCTCTCCACCTTTTTTTTTTTTGTCAACTTTCTCTCCACTTTTATTTAACTTTTTCTCTCTCTTAAAATGATACAACTTTACCTCCTTTAAAATAATATACATTTTACCCATAATTTTTTATGAAAATTTTCAAAGAGATCGGAGGTTTTTCTTGAAATTAATAGAATATCGATGTCTAACCTAAAAAAAACGGTGTTTCTCTTTGAGAAAATTACTTAAGAATGGAAAAATGTGAAATGAGAAGATTCTTAGTGACTGATGTGCCCTCAACAATTGATCCTATCAACGAATTTGACTCTTTTTATGTGCTTTAGATTTTTCACTGCACTTTTATAATCATATAGGAACTTCATCAGATTGGGCCAACCTATCAACTAAACAATTTGTAACTGTATAGCTAAGAGATGCTTCTTAAATTTGCTAGATATTGTAGATGAAGAATCCTGCGACTAGGGAAAAGATCACATTTTACTCTTTCAATTTCTGCAACTCCAAAATCTTCACTTATAACTTCTTCCAATGAAACACAACAGCATATGGTAAGGAGTGGGTTCCACAAAAAAAAGAGTCAATCAAAAAATCATACTGTGTAATGTGTATTATTGATAGTATATAGTGTGCTGCAAATAAAAAAAGAGGCAGAAATGTTTTTCCCATAAATGTATAAGCCAAGAGAGCTAATAATGTATCCAACCACAAACTTATGATTCCTCCTTCTCAATTATTCACAACCTGAAATGCTCATGTTTTCAAATGCTCCATTGTTCTCTGTGATGGGTACGATTTATTTTTACTCATGGATATAATAAATGTTTCACACTGCTTTATAAGTTAAAAGAGATTTGTTTACCCAAAAAAAAGAAAGATAGATACTTGTTCCCCTATATTATAATACATTATTATTGTCATGTAAGACAATCTTAGCCGTGTATAATCAAATTAATGGTGAAGAGGTCGAAAGAGTGTGAGAAAATAATAACACTTAATTAATATGTGGATTGTTGAAATTGTTTCATATCATATAATAGTTATTTGAGATTTGAAAAGATTCATTTCCATCAAAATAATTTTTTTATATGTAGTTTGTTTTAAAATTTCATTAATTGGCTATGTTGTTGTGAATTTTCCAGAAACTTAGCCCATGCAAAGAGGCAACAAATTCACTAACCATAATCAAATTACTAACTCAAAGCTTGTATATAAATATAGGGATTAGTGTTTCCCCTTCAAAGAATATAACATTGTATTATTCGAAGTGACAAAGAGAGAGATAAATAATGGAAATCACAAAGAGAGAGAGTGAGAGGTATTTTTTTTAATTTGAATTTTAAATAAAAAATATTACTATTAACTAAAAGAATTATCCTTTAAAAAACCAAAATATTTTTCATATAAATATATAATTCGCAAAGGTCCTCGCATGTCCTATCCTACAACCTGTTTTTAATTATATATTTCAGAAATCACATAATATAATATTAAAAAAAAAATTCTATTTCATATCAATAAAAAAAACAATAACTTTAATGAGTTTAAAGTTCTTAAAATTATTTTAAATAACTTTATCTAATATTTAACAAAATATATATAAAAAAAATATATGAGATTCATATTTATTTATTTTTTTTCCTTCTATCTTCACATGGTTTGATATAAACTCACTATATTGATCAACATCGTATAACTTTTGAAACTTTAAACTCAATTTTAATATAACAATTATGTACTTAAAAAACAGGTGCACCACCAAAATCTCATTCCTACAATATACTACTTGGATTTCCCATTTCACAAATCACAAAACATTTCTCTCATTGGATTCGTTATTCATTCTATTACTTCTGATTTTGCTCCTCATGAACTTGAAAACCATTACCACTCTCCTTGTTCTTCTTCTTGTTCTTCTTCATCTTTCCCAAAATTCCCATTTTGCCCACGCCGGAAAGCGGAAGGTCCACATCACCGACGACTTGGACGATGTCTACGACGATGAAGAGGACGATGCTTGGAAAGATTGGGGCAAGAAACCCCAACCTTCTTTCCCACCCTCCGATTTATCCAACATGGACGCCTCGCAGATCCAAGACGAGATGAAGAAGCGCCACACCGGACCCGTCATCGGATTTGTCAAGCTCCGATTTGGGGTTCACCGGACTCCGGTGAGGAAATTTCGCCATAAAATTCGCTCATACCCATTTTTTTATAATTTGAGTTAAATTTGCTATTTTTGCTCGTTGTGCATAATGGGTTTGAGTTCAAGTTGTGGTTTTGCTCATACCCATTACATCTTTCTTTTCTTTTTTTAAAATTGAAATTGTGAATTTTGGTCGTTTTGGATAGGATAACTGGGTTTTGGTGGATTCTGGTAAGCACATTACCTCATGCCCGTTTATTGTTTTTTGAATTTGAGCACGAATTTGAGTTAAAGTTGTGATTTTTTCTCTTTGGGCTTGTTGGGTTCTGGTTTAGCACCCTGTATTGGGGTTTGCTTCTCTTATTTTGCAATATTGTAGTGAATAGAGTGAGAGTAATGTTTAAATTTTTGGCGATTTAGTTCACTATTGCATTGCTGCGTGAGCTTTGTGTCTATTTCTTCCAATCCAGAACTGTGTTCGGTGATTTGAATATGGACATGCCACTGTCCTTTGTTCTTGGGAGTTAGTATAGTTTATGTTGATTCACTGATTTGTGATAGAGCTTTGATTGAACTTTGAAGTAGAATATTATTAGGGAAAACTCCAATTTCCATCAATGTTTAACGGAAAATTCACTTTAGAAAAGTATATGTATCGAGTTGCACGTTTTTCAAAATTTGAGGATGAAAGTGCATGTGATCCTAAGATGGAGGGAGTAAATTGAACTTTTATTATTTTATTTCTACTTGTCATTTGTTTATACCTATGTGTATCATATCATATCTTGTTAAATTGTCAAGTGGGCCCCGTGCATACTGGTTACTTAAAAATATTTAGGAGCAGTATGAGAGGAGCTTGAGCTTTTAATCTGTACTTGATGTTCTATAATTTGCTTTATGATGTATTGAGGTTTCTAGTTTAAACTTTGTGTGATTGTTAAGTACCATAACCATTTTCCAATTTTCCATGTTTGATTTAGGACATGGTAGCTGAAATAGCCATGAAATGGACACAAGTTCTTAGAACTGGAGCTATTGGGGTAAGGTTTATGGGTGTTGATCTGAATACAGTCATGTTCAACATGGACAGCATCAAAGACTTGGAGGAGGTATGGCTTCCCTTTTTACTTTTTTTTTTATTTCTTTTTAAATATAGAGAAAAAAGAATAGAAGCAGCAGCTTGGCTCATTAATTTTGACAACCCACAATCTGTTATTATGTTCTTCACCTGCCTGCCCCATTTAAAGTAAATGATGCTGAATTTGAATCAGTGAACCTTACCTTCTGTTTCTTCCTTGTTCTAATGAAAAACTAGCTTTTAGATTCAGCCTAGAGGAAATACTAAATTTGTATGTCCTTAGTGTGTGATGATGCTTCCTGTTGATAATGTCTCATACTCGTATCATGTTATCAGTTAAAGGAATTTGTCTTGGACCAATCAGAGGCATATGAGATTAAAATGGGAGATCAACTTTTCCGAAGACCTGGAGATCCACCTCTAGATGAAGTTATTGAGAAGCTTAATAGTGAGAAAGGCAAAACAGATGATGCTGATCCAGAGGAAATTGATGGAAATTTGAAAACAGAATTGTAGTTAAACGGTATAGATATAATTTCCTACAAGTTGAGATGAAACAATTGTGTCACTTCTTTTCGAAGGTTTACTCTCAGTTTTGTTAATTCTATACTTCTGACTTACAACTTTTTCTTCCTCATCTTTTAATTAAGGTGATAGATAAACTGCATTTAATTTTAAATACCAGTGAAGTAGTAATCACCTTTGCTATATTTGGCAAGACTAAGAGAATCCACTTCTAGATGGTAGAAATTTTGGCCAAAAAATGAAAACCTTGAAATTATTGTAGTTTTTTTTTTTTATCATGACCAAATTATCATTGCTGAAAGTGAATGCTTTGAAAACCAATCAACCTCATATAACCATTTTTCGTTCTTACTTTGGAAATCCCAGTGATGGTGGTTTTCAAAGGGTCAGTGGTGAAGGGTGTTAAAGACTCTAACAGAATGTGTCCAGGCTCGGCTTTCCAAGTAAAATAGATCTCTTGGACATCAGATTATAGGAAAAAAGAACTTAGCATGCTACTACAAAGAATTTTTGTTCACAGATATCGGTTCACTCCTCAAATCTGCAGTATCTTAAAAATTTAGCAGTACCATATCCGAGTTGTATTTTTGTTAAAAGATTTGAGTCCTGAGAAATCATAATTTCTTCCTCAAACGGGTTCTGGATCTGAATCTTCTGAAAGTCCGTATTCACATTCATCAACTAGCCTTAGTCTAGGTTTTATCCATATATTTGAAGGGGAAAGATTTTACTAGTTCAGTAGAGAAGTAGATGTAACTTGCTATCAGAACTGCCTTAACATTAACTATAGGGACATCTACAAAGAATGTGTTTGTGTTGGACACTGCCAAGAGTTTCTATTATGCTTACTTTCAGTCCTCTAGTATGGACATAAATAACTACATTTTAACAAGAAAGCAGACCATTTTAACAATAACCTCAAAGAAGGATATGAATTACTGTAAATTAACAAGGAAAGGGGGGATTTTCTAAGTAGAAAGATTATGTTCACTGGAAATTTGTCGTTGTTTATACATGAGTTGGAAGAAAATATTTGGTTCAATGATTGATAAATGAAGACTCCTATTTCAACTTGTTGCTGAAGTCAGAGAGCTCAAGAACGTGAATTCTGGGGATAGCTGCAGCTTCCTCTCTCTCTTTAGGGGTGTTGTAACCCCAATTCCCTGCATGATCCAAACAATCATCCTTATTAAATACACACGCCTCTTTTATTAAAAAAACTGTGATAATACACAACATGGGGAACTGAGACAAAATGAGAGAGCGTGCAAAAATTATAAACAGGGCAGAGAGTACTACCTAGATACAAATTCCATTGGTCTAACTCAGGCTCATTGATCACATTTTTTAAGGTAGCTAGTCGATCCTCAACAAAGCTGGTTCAAATTAACCGGAATTAATTTCTTGTAAAACATCTTTACAAGCAAGGATTTAGTTCTATTCATATAATTAGCCATAACCAAAATGACATTAATTACTGCTAATAGAACATTATCTTACTGTAGTGTCAGCCCTTGGTGCTCTGGTTTCTTTTGAAGCTGCTTCAGAACTTCTACCTTAGGACTGTAGGTGAAGTTAAAGATGGTCCAGGAAAGATAAACTTATCAAAATAAAGCAAGAAAAAGAAGAGAGACAATAATATAAATATAAATATTCCACTGCATTATTTTGGTAAAATATATCAACTACTAACCCAGTTCCTAGACCATATATTCTTTCTGGTGGTATTATCACTCCAGCAAGCTCTCGAAGTAAAGCATCGGCAAAGCGGCTCTGCAATAAGAGAATCAAGGTGGTGGGGAAGTAGAAAACACAAAGTGAAAAGGGCATGATGAGAAATTGATAAAATGTACATGTACTTTAATTCAGGATAATGGCCCATTATCTTCATCCTCTCATATTTAACTTTATACTGAAAGTAAAACTATCTAATGTTAGGATTATTGTCTCCTTGCTAGGGCAAAGAGCAAAGATTACCTGTTTAGTGGTGACAATATACACTCTTGAGCTTGCAAATCTTAATGCATCAGAAACACCGGGATAGAATCTAGAGGCAAAGCATCGCCAATTAAAAGTAAGATATCCACTTTATGACTTGTGCAAAGAATAAAAAAATGTTACTGCATAAAATGATTTTTAAGATGCAAATATTCAGTGGCTTCATGCTTAAAGATATCTCTGCATAATGCTTTAGGTGTCTCATAATGCATCTGACATAATAAGTATCAAAAACTAATCCCCCGTCAGTGAGGTTTGATTGGACTACCTGTTTGCACCAATCCAAGTAGCAAAATCCTGCTCCAACCACTCATCTCTGACCTTTCCAAAAAGATCTATCAAATCATCCTTATTCTCACCCCATTCTTCCATAATAATGGGCTTCAACTTGGACCAATTCTCCAATATACCCTCAACTGTGAGCCCCTCTGCAACCTTGCACAAGAACTATGACATCAGTCAACAGGTCCAGAGTCAATTCTAGTTATTCGAAAGCAGATTCAGATTCAAGGCCACTCACTGGCATCATCATAAATTATAAACCTAGTTCAAGTGACACAGCTTGCAATTGCTAATAATTAATGATAAAATCAGAGCCATAGACATTTCACCCACCGAAGACTTCCTGATGGAAGGTGTTCTGGACTCTAGCAACAATCTCACAAGTAAAAGGTTTTCATATCCAGTTTCCACCACTGGCCGCACCTGACATGAACAGCTATGGAAGTTCATCTTTAAAACGAAAACAAGTCCAACATACATCCATATGGCAATAGTCTTGAAACTGGAAACACTTAGAATAATTACGGAAAAGATTCATAAGATTAAACAGTTTAAAGATCTGCAGTGGAAATCTATGATTGAAGCAATCAAGCAAATATAATCTATTATACTCAAGACAGAACAGTCAAAATGGAATATAAGAAAACAATAGCCAATAAATATATAAAGTATGAAAAAAAAATTCCCTCTCATTCCCTTTTTATAGTATAAGGAAAAAAATTAATAAATAAGACTCTACTTTACATCTACATTCAGTCATCTAAGTACATTGGATTCATGGCCTTTTGGTCTAAATTGCCCTTTGTATGTTTACAGAATGTACTATATATATCCACGGTTCCAAGTTTCCTTATTTTACAATCAGAAGTAGTTGACATTTGACAAATGTAACACTTCATTCAAATTCAAAATAAAATTAAAAAATAAAAAACCTGTAAAGTATAAACCCAAGGGAAGAAGCAAAACCCAGAATTCAAATCAAAAGCATCCTAAAACAAATTAGCTAATTACAAAGTCAAACTAAATGCAAAAATTCAAGCTCACTTCCTGTTATGCTACCACTAACTATTATTCATTCAATCAAATTACAAAACAAACTACCAACACAGCTTAAACAAAAGCAGAATAGTATAAAGTTCCATAACAGATGAAGCAAAGTCAAATCATCCACAAAAATTATTTACTGTATGCATCTGGTCAACAATCCAATCTTCTGTGGCAGAATCCACCCCATCAAACAAACCGGGCCATCTCACTTTCGCAGCCTACAAAATTGTCAAACAAACCCTAATTTAGCACACTTATGAATTCCCATTAAATTTTTTTAAGAAAAGATTGAAAATTTAAAATATTTAAAATGAAAAAACAAAGACCCAAAAATTGTTTTGACTGGAAATGGTCAAAGATTGTGGTCTTTCTCTCTGGAAATAGAGAAGAAGAGAGGAACCTTAACAGCAGAGAGAGAGCTTTCTCCGCAGCTATCACAGATGATTCCGTCGAAGTCCAACGCGTAAAGCTCACCCATTTTCACTCTCTTCTCTTCCTTTTCAGTTTTCACTCTGCAAATGTTTTCTGTGCCATCCAAACAGGTCGTTATTTCATTCTCTTGTGTTGTGGGAAGGAGATAGGTCCGGTTCGGTTCGGTTAATTGCATTCCTTTTACAAAGAAAGAAAACCGGAATGCTCTTGGCATTATTGGTGTTCGGACCGGTTAACCGGTTCAAACTTTTTATTAGGCATATTCCATTCCACGTGTGTTCAAGAATGGTTCATAGATACAAAAGTTAAGTTATCCAAACAAAAAAAATTCAAAAGTTAAAATGCCACGTTTCCAAAAAAATAATTCCCAAATACGTTATATTTTTGGGATTTTTTTTAGTTACCACGTGTAAGTTATCTGCATTGAGCCTAAAATAATGTTATTTTAGGACAAAAATTAATATATTTTTATAACTTTAATTTATTTCAGGGTTATAATAGTTTTTATCAACATAATTTTTTAATCTTTCAATCTCAAAATGATGTTATTTTGAGAGTGAATGCAAATAATTTATCTACAGTTACTCTAGACATATTTTTCTATATATTTTTTGGGTTCGTTTTTTCTACAGTTACTGCAGATAAGTTATCTGCAGTAAGCCAATACGACGTTGTTTTGAGGCAGAAATCACGGTCTTTTTGTAATTTAAATTTATTTCAGGGTTATAATAGTCTTTATATTTATAATTTTTTAAGATTTCAATACCAAAACGACGTCGTTTTGGGAATAAATGCAGATAATTTATCTGCTTAACTGCAGAAACATTTTTCCCATATTTTTTAAGGAAAAGTATTTTCTCATGCTATTAGAACATCTTGTCTCATATCATAGAGATAAACATGAGACAAGATGTCTCTATGACATGAGACAAGATGTCTCCAATAACATGAGATTAATAAGTCTTATTTTTTAATTGGGTTTAATGTTTCTTATACTATAGAAGATAAATTTATCTTCTACACATATATAAAAGTGTACAAGACAAGACCCGTGTGGAGCCATGTGAAGAGAGAAGAGAAAAAGAAAAAATATGGGTCTCACATATTTTTATGCTTATATAAAAAATAAATTTATCTTCTATGACTTGAAAAATATTAAAAAATTTAATTTGTTTTATTTATCATATTTATATTCTGTTAACTCCATTCGCGAAATCAAATGATTCATGAATGATATATATATATATATTATATTTATAAATTTTTTGTTTACAAACTATACTATATACTCCTGAAAATATACTAGATTGCACTATGTGTAACCTAGTGTATTTCTGAGAATACATAGTGTAATTTATAAAAATTAATAAAATAAATTTATAAATGGATCTTTTCTCATTTTATTAAACTAAAATCAATCATTAACTTTGTCGGAATATTAAATTAATAAATTAATAATTAAACTAATAAATCATTAATTGAACCACTTCAACTCAATTTATATAAGAATAGCAATGAATAAAGTAATAAAAGTAGGGAAATAATAATCTTATGTTACATAAGATTGTTATCTTATGTATAAGACACAAAGTAAACGTGGGACCCATTTTAATTTTTTTTTTCTCTTCCTTATTCTCTCTCCTCTCTCCTCTCTATGTGTGTGTAGGAGATAACTCTTCTCCTATGCAACATGAGAAAAGACAATCCCATAAAAGTATTATAGCAGAGTTGTCTCTCCTACGTACAGTCCTTCCAAGTCCCATGTTTGATCCTTGGAATGGGAACTCTTCAAACGATGCCGGTTGATAGTTGGTTCTTCAGTTTCCTACCAATTCAATTAGTACAAAATTTTTAAGATTATCTTATTGACTTCATTATTAAACTTGAGCAATTTGATCTTGAACAAATAAAATAAATTCGCTCACTTTTCTTTATTGAGATGAACTTGCTCAGTTCGTATTGTAACAAATCTTAGTGTAGCATATTCATTTTTACTCGATTCATTTGACCCAACTTAGTTTATTGAATAGCTTGGGTAGCTCAAAAACAAGAATATAGATTTGGTCAAATTTTCTTGTCCCAAGTAAACCTAACTAATCAATCATATCTCCAATTCCAAATGATGTCATTGCTTACAATTACACAAATAGCCTAGTTTTGAGTTTATGATAATAAGAAAGAACTTAAAAATGATGTTTTGAGTTTACAATTAGGGCATATTTGGTGCATAGTATAGGATAAGGCCTGATAGTATAAAACCTGATAGTATAAGGTCTAATTGTATAAGACCTGATTGAATTTTAATATTTTGACACGGTATTGTATAAAATAATATATTGTATAAGATAATATCATCTAGTATTTGGTAATGCACTGTATAATACTATATATGATAAAAATAAATATTTTTAATAAAAATATCCTTTAATAAAAATTTTATATAATTCTTCAAAAAATATCATATGATATTAATTTTTATAAAAATTTATTGATCAGTGTGTCCAAAATATAAATTAATTTTTATAAAAATAAAAATATTCAATATTTTAAAAATTAATATATTGAAAAATAATTTTTTATTTTAATAGATTAATATTAAATAATATATTAATTTTTGAGAATTACATTGGTCAACGATGTTAATACATCAATCTCTTATTAGGCCTTATCCCTCACCCTTAGGCCGGATTAAGTTATACATCGTTTTGATGTATTAAGGGATTATGTTGTATAAGCTTATACTATACGGTGGTCACACCAAACAATTAAAAATGTCATAACGTATAGTATAAGTTTATACTATCATGCTTTACACGTCACACCAAACAAGTCCTTACCGTTCTATTTAATTCGCATCGGATTAATCAAAAAATCGATGAATTAATATATAATATTAAAAAAGAACTTAAATAAGCTACTCAAATTTACAAAGTTTATGCTAATCGGCGTTTTGGACACGTTATTGTCATGCTACAAAACAAAAATTACAAATAAATACTTTCTTACTTCTTCTTTTTTTGTTAAAAACTTCAAATAAATAAACACACCCTTAAAAGGTTAATTGTATCCATTATGTTGTATGAAACTCGCATAATTTGAAATTATTTCGCATATATTTAAATAATTATTTTTTGGATATGTTATTTTATCTAGCTTTTTTTTGTCTACTTTTATCTATCACTCTCCAACACCATTAATCATAATCTCAATAAAAGAGAGAAATAATAAAGATAGTTAAAATTCTACTCTAATAATTTTATAGAATGATAAGCAAAGATAGACAGAAAAAAAAAAAAGGTAGAATAACCTATTTTTTTTTAAATAATATTACATGTACTAATTTAACATAAGTATAAATTAGAAAAATAGACGCTTAACATTGCTTGTTCTTGAAAAGAATTTATAATGCCCAATTAAGTAAGCATTCTTAAATATCACCTCCAACAATGCATATTATCCCAAACAAAAAATAAATTTTTAAAAATTAAAAGAAATTGATTCAAGTGGTACATATTTAATTTCGTTTAAGTAACGTCTTGAATTCAAGTCTTTATAAATATATATAAAAAAAAAAACCTTTAAGAGAACTAATCACATCATAATATGAATATTCTCGGCTTGATCAAAATTATTTTTACACGAGAATACATGTGGTTTAGCATTAAGGGAACTCCACCTCTATTGAACAAAAGAGTCACCTTACAGATTACAATTACAATCGAAATGATGATAACAATTTGAATGCACCATACGAATATGCAAAACGATGCAATATACGAATACATGTGAAATATTTTAGGTACATCCATTATATCATTGATTTAGTGTCACGAGCCAATTAAAATAGGATATTTTTTGTAAGATGTGTATAAAATAAATTAATTCAAATATTAATTTTGAGAAATCATTTTTTTATGAACGATACTGTTTCTTCCTACAACAAGAATTCAGTTCCATATACTGAGGATACATTTTCATATCCTAATTTTTTTTTAATCGTGTGACTCACACTTGATTTGTGTGTGTGGATAAAATATTTTTGTCATGTGACATGACAAAAAGTGAATCCATTAATTTTTAAATGAAAGTTATAGATATAGAGAATGTATCGAAAATGCTCACCAATACATGATGCATCAACCACGAGTATTTAGCACTTAATATATAGGGAGAGATTATATTAACAAAATTTTTTCTTATAAATTTATAAATTACACTACATTTAATTGATCAGACTTTAATCAATAATGCATAATCGATCAGACTTAATATAATTTGTAACTTTATAAATTTTGTAAGAATTTTTTTTTTAAAAGGACAAGATTCTACGCAACACCTACTTCTATACTATTAGATTCTCTATATTTATATATATTTGTCAAAATATGGTAAAAGCCACTATATGATCATTATCTGCTCCTTAAATTATAATTGGGAAAATATTATCTTATGCTGTAGGAGAGTATTTTTCTCTCCTACACATACATCGACTTCCGTGATGTTTCTTTTTCTTTTTTTCTTTTTCTTTAAGTGAGTGGGTCCCACTCATAACTATCTCTATGACATAAGAGAGCTTCTCTTATGTCACATGAGATTAATAAAGCCCATTATAATTTATGAGATCAAAGTGGATATGAGAAAAGAACAAAAGGATTGATGTTTGTCCCCTTCCTCCAATCATTGTCACTACCATACGCACAGATTCCTCCAGAGGCAAGTCAAGTCACTAATGCGTGAACGCGGAAAAGTGCTCTGATACCAGTTTTGATTATAAGAGCAAAGTTAAGGCCCATTCCAGCTTTAATTTTGTTCAGTTTAAACTTTATTTAATGTTTGAGAAATTAATAAATTAATTATTTAAAAATACATCAATATGATGTAAGAGTTTTTTTATTTTATTTAGGCAGACCCATCAGGCATCACTTATGGACACGCAACTTTTTTGTAAAAAATATATGTCGCATACCGACACATTTTCACACGCGATTAATATTTTGAAACACACAATTAATGTTTCGACATATTTTGACACATTTTATCGACACCCGATCAATGTTCCGATATGCATTCGACATATTTTTTTTAGGTCTTAATTTTATTTTATTAACTAAACATAAAAAATAATTTATAAATTAATTTTTTTTATTATGAAATTTGACATGAAAAATTAACAAGATACGAAAAATTGTTTTTGTTTATATTTATGTTATGAAATTTGAATATTTGATTGGTTATATGACTTATTATTGATTGTTATATGTATTATATGTAAATTATTATATATATATATATTAAAAATATTATTTAATATCAAAATGTGTTCCAATGTGTCGAAATATGATATTTTTTAGAATTAATGTGTCGGCGTGTCATGTAATATCGTGTTCCATATTAGTGTCGGTGCACCATAATAGTTAAATATTGAAGGAATTTTACAAGGAGTCTAAAAGAAAAAAAGAGAGATAGAATGAGAAAGAAAAGTTTCTTACCACATAAATTAATGATTGATAGTGTGTTTTTTTATAATACTATTAAGGGAATAACAGGGAAAAAAAAAATTCTGTCACCGAGTAAATCAAGGAAAGAGAAACTGATTAAATGATGGACCCATTTTTAATTTATTCTCTATGGAAAAAAAAAATCTGTCACAAATATAGAAAGGGAAAAATGTTTGTCATTTTAAATGACAGAAAGTTATGTCATTTTAAAAGAGATACAAATACAAAAAATTTGATTTTTAAATTAAAAAAAACTACTCACTTTCTCTCTCTCATGATTTCCATTTTTCTGTGTCTATTTCTCTCTTAAAATGACATAACTTATGTTATCTAAAATGACAAAAACCAAACCCATATAGATATATTATTCCCTACTATTAATTTGTATTCACCCATTCGGTCAAATTTTTGCAACCATGTCTTAGGTTACCTTATAGGACTATTAAAAGTCTAGGCTAAAACTGGCCTAACTCAATTGACTCACAGGTTTAATAATTAATACATTAAGTATTAACCTACCATTTGGCTCCTTTTTTAAAATATTAAATATTTTTACTATTAAAGTAGGATGTGAACTCTTTTAACTCATAAATCTTTAAGAATCAAAGGGGATTATATTCAAACACTGATTCGTTTAAAAAAAGAGAAAAGTTTATTATATTTCTGTATGCATATATATGATGAGGCTAGTCGTATTAACTCCTTTTGGCATTATTTTATGCCTTGATAGTTCTTGTAGAAGCAAGAACACTTTAACAATACTAATTGCGAGTTAATATTGAAAGGTATCGGATTCATGGTAAGAACTGAAAAGAATGTGCTCTGAATATTCAGTTCACCAATATTTTTTTTATAACTTTTTTATAAGTTTATTTTTTAATTTAGAAGAAATCTATTAAAAAAATTATTTTGTTTTTAAAAAACATTTAATTATCTTTCAATTTTTTATTATTTTCATAATTAAAAATATTTTTCCTAATGAAATAAACAACCGGCCGGTCCATATAAATGATTCGTACAGAAACAATGTATTTTATTTAAACAAAGACTCAACTAACTCTAACAAGAATTACTGTCTAACAGTATACATACACTACAAATGGTTATTCTGTTACCCTTTGAAACACTATAATCAACATGTAATAACTGAGTTCCTGATGAAAATTTAAATCATTTTAATACAGTTATAAATTATTGAGAATCGTTTTAATTTTCTTATGCGTATTATTCTGGTCTCTAAGCCTCTTGAAGGAGAATAAAATCTTATGGCTTTCACTTTGTGTTTTCAATTTGTCAGAAGTTCAAACATTATAATGCTTTTAATATTTTCTTTTAAGTGAAGTCACATCATGAATCCTTGTAATTAGAGCACTACATCTGTCAATAACAAGCTTATCCAAACTTCCAAACCCAACTAAGGAATCGAGCTGAGCTGAGGTAAGTTTACATTTAGAGAAGGTTCATGAATCATAACCATTAACCAGTAAATTTCTGTTTTGATTCACATTTGGGTTACAAAGAAAAAAGAAGAAGAGTATTTGGGTTTCACATTTCAAAAAAGATTGAGCCCTATATTTATATTTTGGTTTTCTCTCAAATTACAATTGCAATCTAACCGTACGTGGTCCAAAAATTTAAATTATTCCACTTGATAAACACTGTTTCATAAATGTTATAAGTGTAAATATTAAATTACAACAGGTCTAGTATCTCAAATAACAAAAAAGGTAATGCTAAACTTATATTTATATATATATAGGATTAATATTTGTCCTTTTAAAGGACATAAAATTATGTCATTTTAAGTAATAGAAATAAATAGAAATGAAAATAATAGAGAGTATGTGTGATGTTTTTTAATTTAAATTTTAAATAAAAATATTACTTTTAACAAAAAGAATCATCCTTTAAAAGAATAAATATTTTAAGATTTAAAAGAATCATCTTGCTTTCATAAATTATATATGTGGTAATAGATTGATCACTAAAATTTAAAATCAATCTATTACCACATATATAATTTATGAAAGCAAGATGATATATGAGTTCCTCGTTTATGCTGTTGCTGCATATGGAAAAAGTTGCAGCAAACATATTTACACTAGCATACGGAGCTGAATCCTGGAATAAAAAAAAATCAAATACTAATTCGGATCCTGGTGGAAATAAATATTGTTGCAAATTTTTGAATTTGTAGCAACAACAGAGCTATTTTTTTTTTTTTTTTTGGTAATCACAACAGAGCTATTAAATTCATTATATATATAAACATTAATATTTATGATAAATTAAAATTGAGCTTCAAAATCTCTAAAAAAACTCTCTTATATAACTAATGATTAATAAGTGTAATCCAATAAATTATAATCAGTAGATTAAAGAAAATCAACAATTTTAAATTTGATAGTAAGTGGTTGTAAAACTTTTAGATTATAAGTATATCCTCCCTCATTAATTATAAAAAAATTCAAAGTAGAAAAATCAAGAGTGCAATTAAAATGCAGAGATATGGATACCAAAAAAAAATTGCATAGATATGGATGATTATAATAAATAAATAAAAAAACAAAAGATCACAGAATTGATTGGTTCAGTTGTGAGTTGTACATGTCTACCCTTCTCAAGTTCTGATCCATACTCAAATTTTCATTTTATTTTTTAGAGATTTCGTATTGAATTTTTTTCTAGAGTATTGTATTCTCAATATACGGTCAAACATCAAAGCAAGATTGTACCAAAAAAATAAAAACATCAAAGCAAGAATTCTCTTAATAATATATTTATTTCACACACATAATTATAAATCATGAAATTGAACTCAACGTTACACGAATTTTCGAAGCACCTTTTGGTTTTTTTTCTAGGAGATGACCAACTAATAAGGTGGGTCTTAAGGGTACACTACACACTATAATAAATAATAGAAATCAGATAAAAAAGCAGAATATCACATAAATTGATTAGTCCAGTTGTCCCTATCCATCCCACTGCCTGATCAATTCTCAAATTTCAATTTTTTTTTTAAATGATCGAATTATTTTCTCTTATTATATCTTATA
This sequence comes from Gastrolobium bilobum, assembly GCF_033153095.1. Taxonomy (NCBI): domain Eukaryota; kingdom Viridiplantae; phylum Streptophyta; class Magnoliopsida; order Fabales; family Fabaceae; genus Gastrolobium; species Gastrolobium bilobum. The sequence continues at coordinate 203,753 of NW_026897095.1, read as the reverse complement.
TTCTAAATGATAAAGTAATTTCCTTGACATGCATTTAAGCACTAAAATAAAAATCCCTGCTAAAAATATTTCTTTTACACACATAAATCATAAAATCAAACTCAAAACTAAATATTTAAGAGATCTAAACCCCGCTATTTTTGTTCTTTTTTGGTATATCTAATTTTCTCTTTCAGAAAAGTCGGTTCTTCAAATATTTTCACAAAATTTCAATTCTTTAATCCCACTATGAGACTTATCACGAGTAGAAATTTAGTAACAATTAAATACCATCAATTTAGGTAAACACATACTGGTAGATTCCATGCTAAATTATATTAAATTAAACACATGTAAGGAGATTATTATTTTTCCTATTTATCTTTTACTTTCCCCAACATTTCACTTCAAATTAGATTAAATTAATTTATATTTATATTTATGTTTATCATTATTATTATTTAAAGATTGTATAAATTTATACAAAAATTATTTTCGTGATCAATTAGTAGTTAACATAAGAAAAATGAACCACTAATTACTCTCTTTTATCTGTATTATATGTCATTTTGATTAAAAAAATATACATTTTATTCGAAGTAATTATCTCACATATCAATAAAATATTAATACTCTAAATTTATTTTTGTTTATCTTTATCATTATATTCTAAATTCTTTGAAGTTTCGCTCATATATTAATGTGACGCAACAGAGCGGAATAATTGAGCAAGGGTAATTTAGTAACACAGTTTATTAATTAAGGGTTAGAGAATAAAAATATTAATTAAAAAAAATAGCGTGTAAAAAATCTCCTTATTTATGGATTAATGTTGTTGAAGTTGTGCTACACGTTTCGTTTACAGTGGGCGCGACAGTTAGATTATTAGATCCCATGTCTCTGACACCACGCAAACGGCGATAACCGGTAACGCTCCAGTTTCACCACTCTCTAATCAACCTGCTATAGCCGGTAACTTACCCGATAAATGAATCTTCAGTATAAAAACCAAAACCCCCTTCTCATGAAGCAAGTTCGCAGTTTCGACCTCATCGTTATCGACATCGTACCTACGTTCTGGTTGTAAGCAGATCGTGTCGCGTTCAGCTTCGGTGAGTTTTTTTTTTTTCTTTTTCTTCTTCTTCTTTTGAAATTATTCAGACGTTAATTATCTCTTTTGGTGTTGATTTTCGAGAGGAAAATTCGTAGATGATTCTGGAACCTGCTTTGTCTGATGATGATGATGAAACTGTGTGGGTTTGATTTTTTATTTTGATTTGGTTTTTGTGATTTGTGCTGTGTTTGGATCTCTGTGTGGGATGTTATTTGCTTGTGTTTGTGTTTGTGTGTAAGTAACTCTAACTGTGCATGTGTTGTGTTATTCGAGTTCAATGAATTGATGGAGCGTATGCTTTTTATTCGATGGGGTTAATGATCAATTTTGAGAGTAAGGAGAAAAAATTAATATGGAATTTGTAATTTCAGAGGACTGTGGTTAGATGAGCATGGAGAGATGGTGATTTCATTTCATGGTGTTTTTAAATTGATTGTGAGAGAAATGAAAGTTTAAATTTAAAGAGGGTTGGGGGGGGGGGGGGGGGGGGATGAAATTGTTTGCAAGAAATTTTGGATTTTTCTTTTTTTTTTTCTTTTTCATAAGTAATGGCAGAAATTGCATCAAGCATTTCTTTCTTCGGAAATTTCCCTCTTCTTGTCAATGAAGTTGATTTAGAACTTAGTATTGATGTGTTTGTTGGTTTATAAATTGAGCCATGCCACCTCCATGCTTATCTACACAAAAAAGAATAACGTGATAATCAACCCTTTTCTGCGTATGGTTGTGACTTTTTGAGTCTAATTTTTCCCAAAGTAGTTTTCTTATAGATTATTGGCTATTCAAATCATACTCTTTTTTTGGGTTACACCTACTCTCTCCACTGTATATATTATGCTTGTTATCTATGTATGCATTTGTATTATTCATGTTTACGTATACTCTAAGTAGAATTCGAATTCTGATATTATGTTTCTGATTAAGACAAAAGATGGCAAACAATGAGGATGGAGAGGAAAAGACCTCTCGCGGGAATGAATGGGAGGTAGTATCTCTTACGGCGTCAACATATGCAGCTGCTCCGGGTCCTAATGAAGTTGAGTTAAAGGACGATGACAAGGAAGATGTATATGCACATGCACAGGATGAAGCAGAAACATCGCAAGCTTTGTTCATGTCTGGTCACTTTGTCTTTCCACCAAACCAGCATGAAAACCTGCCATTGGAACCTGAGTATAGTGAGATTCATGATGAATCTGGAGACAAAGATCTTACCTATGATGAAGAGACTCATGGAGAAGGGACCAGACCTAGTGGAAAGGATGAAGAAAACTTGACATTAGCGGGATTGAATGTTTCAGAGGAGTTTGAGGGTATACAATATTTTGATGAGAAAATCAACAGGTTATCTGCTCGTGGTAAACAGTTTGAGGAAGGGACAACTCTACCAGGTTTTGGTTTGACTGAAAAAGAGGAAAGTATGTATGACCCTGCAAAATATACTTCTTTCCACAGTGAAACAACTATTGTTGGTGTAACTCCATATGGTGAAAGCATGATGGAGTCTGAAACAACCGAAGCAGCAGAGCAAGGATCAAATCTATCTCCTGATTTATCACTTTCAAAGAACTCTTCCAAAGATGACAAATACAACCCTTCAGATCTTCCTTGTGGAGCTTGGTGGAAGCGAAGAGCTGCCTCCTTATATGCTCATGCAAAAGAGGCAAATGCATTCTGGTCTGTTTTCGTTGCAGCTACAGTAATGGGCCTTGTAATGCTCGGCCATCGCTGGCAGCAGGCAAGAGCTTTAGAACTAAAGTTGCAAATCAGTGCAAATGATGAGGTATATCCATTGTCATCAATTGTTCCTCTAAAAACAACTTTATTTTGTCATATTTTTGTTTACTCTTTGGTCAGAAAATATATACATTTGATAAAGGGGAAAACAACTCTCATGTTGTAGGAGAGTTGTTTTCTTCTACCAGTGACCTTTCGATTTTCGTGCAGCATTTTTTTTAATAAATGTGGGTCCCTCAGAAGATGTGTCTATAGCATGAAATATCTATCTCCTAATGCATGAGAAAATTGAAATCCTTTGATAAATGGTATAAGGTTTTCAAATGCTGAGTTTCCACTCTAAAGCACTAGCTGTCCTATAAAAGTGAAAGTGTAAAAGTGAAGTGTTGAAATATATAAAAACCATTAATGTAGCCTCACCCAATAGCTTAAGCTTTTGGGTTGAATTGGTTTTTTACATGAAGCATAAAGCACTTCTTATACGTACTATGCAAAAAGATGCTTGATTTTGTCAGTTATTTAGACTGCCTATACACTATGGACAGAGGATCTGATGGTGGTGATACAGTGAATCAGTGACGAATGATTATGCTGACTGTTTAATGGCTTTGGCATCTTTATGGCTGTAAACTGTAGCTTAAGACCTGATGACCCTGTGTAGTGATTTTGATACAAGAATGATCTTGATTGCACTTTAAAAATTAAGAATGCTGTTATTAATTTTTCAGCAATGTAAATATTTATTTTCCTTGTTAAAAAAAAAATTAGCAGCAGTAGAATTTTGAAGAGCTATTGAGGGAAGCATAAATCTCTCACAAATTAAAAGTATTTGTGAAAACTTGATGCTTTTCGTCGGCAGGAAGATGACCATGAATTCTTTTTTGGTGCAATTCTTTGAGTGCCCTGTTTGATTCCTTTTAATACTTAAAAGATTCTGACATTCCAGTTGTTACCCATTTTGCAGGTGACAAGCAAGGTGCTTGCTCCCATATTTCGACTCAAAGATGTCATTGTTGGTGGCCACCGTCGTGGCTCCTTGGTCAGGGGAAGCTCCTCTGGTGAAAGTTAAAGATGACTTGGTGCATGTAACTCCTATTGTTGTGGTAAAAGCTAAAGATGATGACGAAAAATTGTATGTCAGAGAGAGGTTGAGAATGAGAAATGCTATAGTTGTGAAGTGGAGGATTGATTGACCTTTCCCAATTATGAATGCCGGATTGTTAAAAACATTTTATATTGTGAATTTTCTTGGTCTTTGACTTGATATGCATTGTATAGCTCTGGATGTTATTCAACTTAGTAAGTCATGTATTCTGATTATGTGGAATTGGCAGTTTAGACACCAAAGATGAGATGTAAATGAAGTGATTGCTTTAATGGTGGGTGTCAGTTTTCCTCTGACTCAAACAGCTTCAGAGTCTTGCTAATGGGACTGAAATAGGTAACTCCAATTAAAATTTGTCTCTTATATTCATAGGCAGTGAACCTGAATGCCTGTTTGGATTCTCTTATTTTTAAGCTAGAAGTTACTTATAAGCATAAGCTAGGCCAAACAGGTTTTGAGAAAAGCTCTTATAACGAAAAGCTCTTTTTTTATAATGAAGAAAAAAACTGAAAATTAAAAGCTCTTAGGAGGAGCTTTTTTTTAAGCTCTTATTTATTTTTCTTGAATTTTGTGTTTTTTTTAAATGAAGAGTGATAAAGAGAAAGAGAGAGATCATTTTCTTAAAATATGTGCTTTTAATTAGTTTTTAAACTAAAATTTTTATGTAATTTCTAAACAGTTTTTAGCTTATTTTTTTAAGCTCTTTATTTTAGCTTTAGCTTATAAGTAGCTTCTAGCTTAAAAATAAGAGAATTCAAACAGGTTCTGAGTCTCTAAATTGTATTAGCTGATATGACCGCATGCTCATGAATTCATAGATACTGTTCCATTAGGCATAACACGTGAAAACAAATACATTATGTGTTGACACATTTTTTTTAAGTTTTAAAAAGAGATTCCTTTGTGAGTAACTCATCCTCACTTGTATGAACTTGGAAAGTTCTATGCTACTTATAATAGTAAAATGTTGTGTAGCAAAGTTTTTCTGATCCTGTTAAAGGACAAATTAAAACCCCTTAAAACTAACCAAAATAACCAAAAACTAAACAAAAGTGTACAAGTTCTAGATGTAAATTTCTAACCGTAAATATTATTGGAAAAAATTATGAAAACACCTTCGAAACTTTACCTTGCTTTGAAATTACTACCATGAATATTTAATTTCCGATGAATAGTCCTTAAATTTTATTAAATTTGTAAATAGATCCCATTACAAGTTAAAGAAAATCCATTTATCATATAACTTCTTAATATTAATTAAGACATATGATAATATCTATTTTATAAGGTAGGGGCGAGTACAGTTCTATTCAACCGAACTAAACTGGAAAAAAAGTTCAGATCGAAAAACTGAACTGATTTATTTTTTTGAATAAGTTATGAACTAATTTTTAAAATCGTTTTTTGGTTATTTTGGATCCTACCTATTAGAAGTAGGTTCTTTTGACTCATGTATTCTAATAAGCACTCTTATGAGATATGAGTCAAACCCTTAACTAACTGTGCTCATTTTTGTTTGTCGATGAACTCACTAATTTTTTAACTTAATTAATGAATGAAAAGGTCGATTTGCAAGTTTTACACGATTTGTCACCTGAATTAAAATTAAAAAAATTCAGGTGGCTATTTCAAATAAAATAATGTTCGGTTGGTGCTTATGCAATTTTTCCCAAATTATTTTATTACTACATTAATGACTAATTATCTTATAATCAAATAAATAGTATATCTTTTTCTTAATTTCTTCATCACTCAAACTCGAGAAGACTAGTTAAACTAAAACAATCTCATATCGGTTGATTCACATGCTTAACAATAAATGATATCATCTTTAATAGTTTATTTTGAGCGGATATATCTTGATCAACATTATTAGATTTTCTTAGTTGTTCTTTTTTTTTTTGGTAGTTTTCTTTGTTGTTCTTTATTTGTAGTCAGCCCCTCCTTTATAATAATTAGATGTATTCATCAACCGATTCAAACTATGGTCATCGATCCCAAAAATTCGATAACCGAATTAACTGAAGAAAAAAAAAATCGCATATTTTAAATTGGAGTGGATCGATTTTCGGTTAAGTTGGTGGAAACCGATTCAATACAAACCGATCCAATGCATTATGTATTTATTATTTTTGAAAGATAATGACTTGGAATCTTAGATGCTATTGATAGCAAATTTTTATTTTAGTTTTTTATTGTCCTTAATCTATTTTAACTCTTCGTGAGTTTTAGGACTTGTTTTATTTTGAAGACTTGATTTTTTCGGTGGTTTGTAATTTTTTATGGCTTTATTTTGATATAACTAGTGATTTGTATGGTTGAAATCTATGATGCACCGACACCAACATAGGACATGGAACACGATACGACATTCCGACATGTTAATTTTAAAAAATGCTAAATTTTGACACACTAAGACACGTTTTGATATTAAATAATGTTTCTAATATATATAATATAGTTTATATTTAATACATATAGCAACTCATAATAAGTCATATAACTAAACAAATATTTAAATTTCATAATACAAATATTAAGAAAAATAATAGAACATTCCAAGAGTAACTTATATGCTCCCAAGCAAAATAGTTTGTACTTTTTGTTCCTGGTACGCTTGATATAGTTTACGCTTGATATAGTTGAAACTTGAAAGCATAAGCTTGAAATATATACGCCATCAATCCACCGCCCTCCAAAATATCTTCCACTACAAAGCCTAATACAGTAATACAAAAACTAAACAAGATAATGTAAATGTACTAAAAAAACAAAGATAACATAAAGTTTGAAAATCCTACGTGACGTTAGCTTGTTGTAAATCTTTTTAATGCGATCGACACGTGTCCTTCGGCCGCAGAATTGTGCCCATGGTTCTTTGTTTCTTTGAAAAGCCATTTTACACTTCTCAGATCCAAAATCCAACGAGAGCTTTTCTCTAGCACTTGTATTTCAAAAAGCAAGAAAGATAAAGATTATTTTCAGTGTAAAAAAAAAGGCTACATTCAATTCTGGACATGATTTAAGGTACACGAGTAGGGTGTTATATCAAGCAGAGATGAGGCGAGAGGTGACGAAGATGACAAAGAAGAGAAGGAGTAGCAGCCTCCACAGTCCAGCGTGAAGACAGAACATAGGGTTCTAAATTTTTTAATTTTTATTAAATATTTTTACTTTTTTTTAAATTGTAATTTTTTTTTTACAAAAAATATCAACGTGTCCCAAAATATGTCCAAATAGACCGCGTGTCGGATTTGGTCAAAATCGTGTATCCCCTTAGTCAAGTCAACGTATCCCAAAAAATTGATCGCGTGTTGAAGAACGTGTTGGTGTCTAACACGTATTTTTCCCAAAAAAAGCCATGTCAGGTTGAAATTTTAGGTTTTTTGAAAAAATTGAAAACAGATCTAATCACAACCGAATAAAATTAAATTTGATTGGATTTTAGAAAAAAAAATCCAAACTAAATAGATGATTAAATGATCAAATCGAAGATATTGAATCGAATGATTTTTGCTTCAAAATCGATCCAATTCAGATCGTGAACACCCTTAATAATAATAATAATAATAATAACCATTTTCATTTTTTCACCTCACATCAAATCTGCGTAATTGATTCTGTCGCATTCTTACTTTTACACATGTAAGAGATGCGAGACATGAAAACATACAACTAGCATTTTATAATAAATATATGTAATTTTATTATTATTATTTTTATTTTTATTTTTAAAAAAGAATCAGCATAATTAGACAACTTAGGTCACTTTTTCCCGGGTCTTGTAGATTAGATTTGGCGCCATCACTGTGCAAATCCCAAACCCAAACTCCAACGCCTCACACAGACTCACACCGCTACATCTCACATTCTCACTCACGATCCTTTCTCTTCTCTCTTTTCTTCACCACCTATCGTTTTTCTCTCTTCACTCGCCTCACAAAAACAGGTAACTTTTTTATTTTTTATATTTTTTTGCATTTTATTTTTTTCTGTACAGGTTTCTTCAACTTAGGTCACTTCACGCTCAACCCTCCTCCTCTTCTTTCTCATCATATATATGCAAACAACGCATGGAGCAATAATGCAACCAAATGTTTAATATTTCCGCACCCTATATCTTATTGTTATTTTTTTTAACCTAAGTTCGTGGTAAATAATCGTGGGTTGTCTTCAAAATGTGTTTTTTAAATATGCTAGCTTATATTTTATTTTTATTTTTTTGTTATTGAAGTTATTTTAGTTTGGCTTGCTGGGAATGATGATTCAAACAAAGATGATGCTAATGATAATTATGTTGCCATAGAATAGAAATGATTAAATTAAACTTATTTTCCACTCTGCAATGACTATTGTTGTGGGGAGGGGGGTTGGTTATGGGTGATTGTAGTATTATGGGAATACTTGGTGTGATGGGGAAGTGCTTCTGTTTACTTCCTGATTGGCTAACAAGCAGCCCTAAATTTTTTATATCATTTTTCTTATTTCTGAGATTATTAAGGGAGAAAAAAATGTCACTAGTTTTTTAGCTTAGTGGTAACTCAAGTTGGTATGTTTAATCCCTCTTTCTCTCGCTCTCTTTCTTATGTGTGTGTGAATTTAACGTAATATAATTGGATAATGCCAAGTAAAAATAAAAGCTAGTTTGGTACTTGTGAATTGCAGTGAGTAAGTTTATTGAGAAAGGAAAACAAAATTTGTACTTGTAAGTCTGTGTAGAATTTCTTTGAACAAGTGACAGCAAATTATTAATTTGATAAATTTAAGGCTAGCAGTGCTAGCTTGCTAGTGTAGAGATGTTCCAAAATTGAGAATTGCTACAAGAGGCTGCACTAAGCCCTGCTAATCTCTGGATAATAATATGGATTTTTTATAGTTTTCTCGGGTTTTGATTTTTTTTTCTTTTTCTTGAAGTTACAGGGTTGGGTTTTCGGTCACCATTGTACGGTTGGGTATGATCTGTCCCAGAAACAACACTTGGCATTCCTACTTGTTGCCTTATCTTTCTAATTTCATTTATATTTGATGATTCCCTCATTGATCAGAAGTTAAGGATCTTCAGCAGCTGAAATACATGGATAAAGAGGAAGCCACACAAGTCCCCAGAAGAACAACCAGGTCTTCAGCTTCATATTCAGCATCCACTTCAAATAATGTACCTGCAGCAAAAGTAAATAGCCTTGAACCTCTAACAATTAATGATCTTTTAGTTGGAGGAGACCCCTTTAGCCTAGATGATATAATTTGTAGTTTTCCCGGTAGAAATAGCCAGATTCTAGAGATTGTGCGGCTTTTGGGACCTTTGAATTCGCCAATACTTCCTTTGTTTGTGTATGGAGGTGCTTCCACTGGAAAAACCAGTATCATTCTTCAATTATTCAGGCATCTCAACAGGCCTCTTGTTTACTCTAGTTGTAGGACGTGTTATAATCAGCGTATCTTGTTTGAATCTATTATAAATCAATTACTTCTCCATAGGAAAAATGGTGCCAATGGTTATTTGAGTGCAAAGCGCTGTGAAAGACCATCTGATTTTGTCAATTTTCTTCGGGAAGCATTGACCAATGTTATAAACAATCTCAAGGAGAAGTCAAATAAGATGGTTCAAAGGGGAATTGGAAATATGATCTACTTGGTGTTTGACAATTTTCAGCTTGTTAGGGAGTGGGATAAGAGCTCTACTATATTGCCCTTACTGTTTAATCTCCATGATCTGCTAAAGATGCCTGAGGTGGGTGTGATTTTCATCAGCAGTACTTCCCCAGATACCTTTTACTCTAACATGGGTTATGTGGAGCCTATCCCCATTTACTTTCCTGATTACACAGAAGGTGATATTCGTCAAATATTGTTGAGAAACCAAGCAAACCAGAAGCTATATTCCTCATTTCTGGAGTAAGACATTTTTATCCCTATATCAGTGTCCGTTTTCATCTTTACATAATCTCATATGGTGAAGACTTTTGTTTCTTTTCATGCAGTGTAGCTCTGAGGCCTTTTTGTAGAATTACTAGGCAGGTTGATGAATTATCTACTGCCTTCAGGCCACTATATGAAAAATATTGTGAACCTTTAAGTGATAAGGGAGTTGTTCCTGGTGAAGACATGAAGCGAAGATTATTCAGTCACATCAAGCCTCGTATTGCCTCCGCTATGAATGAGATATTTAAGGTTTCATCTCTTCCTTCAACTGAAGTTGAGACCTGTAAAGAGACAAAGCGGAAGGGGATTCCCAAGAAATTGGAACAATCTGAAGAAATTGGCGAGCTAGATTTTCATATGTCTACTAGTGCAAAGTATCTTCTTATTTCAGCTTTTCTTGCCTCCAGAAATCCAGCTACTCTTGATGCTTCACTTTTTGACTCCAAAGGTGGTTCTGACAACCGAAAACGAAAGAGGAAGTAAGTATGGTGATTTAATACGTTATGATTTTTTTTCTTGAGTTTAGTACTCAGGTTATATTCTTTACTATTTCTTCTTATTATTGTGAATGAAGCCTTTTCTTGCATTTTTGAAACTTGTTTTCCTTTTTATTAGTGTCTTTGTAGGAATTATTTATTAAAATTCTTACTATTTTGTCTGATTGGATATTTTATTCTTTTGTAGTTGATCTTAAAAATTCGGGGTGTGCCCATAATACATTTTTGCTTTCATTTTATCTCTTTTTATTGAGTACTGCTTGTTTAATAATGTTGTCTGATTTATGTTTTTTCATGCATAGGGCCTCTGCGAAAGAGCTGGAAAAGAAGGAAAGTTTAGAAGAGGAACTACTAATGAAAGGACCTGGAACTTTCCCATTGGAGAGGTTGTTAGCCATCTTTCAATGTCTTGTATCAGTTGCAGAAGAGCCCTCTGATGAGGAAGAACAAAACAATGATGGATTAGGATTTCAAGGTGGCAACGGTGGACTGATGTCCGGTGTTCTTTTTCAGTTATCCAGTCTCTGCAATGCTAATTTTATATTCAAAGGAAGAAGCTGTCCATTAGAAGGCTCAACTCGGTATCGATCAACTATATCTGAAGACTTGGTTTTGAAGGTAACATCTCTGTCTCACTTAATAATACTCCCACCAAATTCTTTGGTAATGTTTATATAAGGAGATTTAAAATATGGGATTAATGTTTATCCTGCAAGCATAAGATAATTTTATTTCTACACACATGGGAATTGGTGGGGTTTATTTTTTCTTTTTCACAGGATCCCATCCATTCCTACGTGTGTGTGCAGAATATAAAGTTATTTCATGTTTGCCAGAGAAACATCAAACCCTTAATATATATATATATATATATAGAGAGAGAGAGAGAGAGAGAGAGAGAGAGCAAAGAATAATACTTTCAATATTGTTAAGCAGGTTGCAAGGAGCCTTAAGTTCCCGTTATCAAAGTATTTGTATAGAGGTTAGTAATCTTTGACATTGACGCTTCACAAAGCTTGGATTGTCAAGTTTTTACTGATAGATCTACCAAGAGTGTATACAAGCTCTACTGCAGTCTACAGTTATCAACTTGGAATTGCTGGAATCCCCTAAGAATGCTTGAAATCAAAACCAATGGTAGAATGGATAATTTTGGCGGTTGCAGTTCATTGGATGGATGGGCTGAGTATTTTCTAATGGACATTTGCGTTATTAGGGTTTGGTTTGTTGCTCCTTGTCTTCAATATGGCTCCAAAAAGCTTTTGTAATATTGTGGATTGAAAATCATATTGCGCTTAGCTGACATAAAATTGTACTATGGCACAAAATTTGTGTTATTTCAAATTTCATGTTAACAGTGTTGATGTCCTAAAAGGAATGCCCAATGTTTGATGGAAGGTTAATAGTGGGAATAGAAAGTTCTTGCTGATATATCCTCCTGGTATTATGTTTGTCATTCTGTATATTGAGTTGTTTGGAAACATTACAAAGTTTTTAACTTAAATATGTTTTCTGTGCTTCACCGATGAAGAACAATATAACGGGGCATTTGGTAATAGATTTCTTTCAGGGTGTGTTTGGTACAAGAGAATTTTTTTGGTATCCGGAAATCACGATGACTGGGAATATATAAGAAATTGAGTTTACCTGGAATGTTATCAAAAAAGTGTTTGGTGGGCCAAAATATTACTGGGAATATTTGGTAAAGATTACCCGGAATGTCTCAAAAATAGTTGTTTTGCTTTCCCTTCACGTTGGAATCATGAATTATCATATTATTTTTGATAATTAGAATAGTAACTTTTCTTTGTAAATGACATTACCGGTAATTAAGGATACCCGGGAACTGAGTTTTGTTTACTTTTACCAAACATGGCAATTTACGTTTACCAAAGAAGGTTTACCAGGATTCTTGGAAAACTGAGGGTGGTAATTTTATTTACTTACATTTGGTACAAGATTTTTAAAATTTTTCCCGGGAATACGATTTTCTTGGAATTTTATTTTGTATAAAAGTTTCTAAAAATATCATCCAAGAAGTGGTATTCTTGGATTCCAATGGCATCAGGAAAATTAACCCAACGTTTTCGGAGATATTTTGTCCTATCAAATAATTTTTTGGTAATATTTTCAGGAAACTCATTTTCTCACCATATTTTCGGGAATTATGATTTTCGGATAAATTTTTTTTTCCTTTGCTAAACGTCCCCTAAATACCTTAATCTTTGAAATGATGTAGTCTTCAAAGTTCCCCAGTCTGGTTGTAGGATCCTTGTCTAATGCCTGATCAAATATGGTGCCTAGAGTATTATTATTATTATTGTCTTCCTTTCAAATTCTATAAAATTTCTGGTCTAATGTTAAAATCCTTCCAGATGAATTTCTTTAAACGAAAATTCACAATCTTTAGCAGTCCAGTTGCCGGGCTTAATTGTGAAATTTCTGTAAGAAATTTCTTGAAGACACTTGTATGCATGACAATGGAAGATACCATAACATGTTGAATCAAAAGTAAATGCCAAAATTAGATATACCAATTCCTTTGTTATTGAGGTCTAATTAAAAAAAAGTGAGTAATCTAATTTCCAGCTAGGTATCATGAGGCTGAGTTACTCAAATAACATGCAGTTTAAGCATGAGTATGGTTATCTATTGTTTTAGCTATACACAGGTAGACAATAATGGAGCAAATGTCTAGTGATAATTAAAGACATGCACTTTGGGACTTGGAGCTAAGTCGAGTTAACTATATTAACAATGAGTTTTATTAATCTCTTTCCACGTAAGATAGTTATCTTATGTGGTAGAGAGAAAATAGATGGGTCCCACCATTACAAGAAAAAAGAAAAAAGTGGGGTGCGAAAATCGAAGTGAGAGAAAATGAGATAAGTTACCTCATGTAAAAGGAGAATAATATTTCCCATTAACAATTGTCAGGGCTTGAGAAATGGGGTGCAATTTAATTAGGTAAATATCAAAATTTAGAAATAGGTTTCGATGAATTATTGTAGAATGGTAGAATATATTCTATTCTTATACTTTGAATTAAATTTGACTCATTATTTATCATATACAGATATCTGAATTGGGGTCGTCAGCTTTTTCATCCTTTTGAAATTTCTCTCATTTAATTGCTCAAAATTATTATATTTAAATTTGCACTGATTTAAATATTTTTTTTTTATATAACTCAATTCACCTCTTATCCTTAATATTTGATTTTTTTTTTTTTGATCATTTATTAAGTCCAACAAATTTTGTAGGATCAGGTTAATGAATCACAAAACCATATCTTATCGGGTAAGCCCAATCTACTAAATATTTTGGTCATTGATGTCTAGCCCATTTCATACACATTGACCCGACTCAAAATCAAGACTATGGCCCACGGGTTTTTGTGGATATAATAACATAAAAATCACATGGCACTACAGATTAAGATTATAGAGTCCACAGCCCAACACAAGGAATGCACCAAAACCTAATTGGGCTCACGTCTATACGGCGTCGTTTAATTTCCCATCCTCCTCACTATTAAACAACTGAAAATTTATGTAACAAAAAAAAAAAAGAAACTGAAAATTTTGTCAAAAAAATAAAATAAATAAATAAACTCTCAATTTTCCTTTTTTTTTTTTTTTTCTTTCTTTCTTTTTTTCTCATCGAAATCAAAATCTCTTTCTCTGCATTTCTCTGTGCTATTCATTCTATCTATCCATTTTATGTTCATCGCCGACAACCGCCAATTCCTTTTCATTTCGGAGCAAATCCCTCTCTTTCTGTTTCGCTGTGTTGTCAGGTACTTCACGCTCAACCCTCCTTTTCTTCTTTCTCATCATATATATATGCAAACAACGCATGGAGCAATAATGCAACCAAATGTTTAATATTTCCACCCCCATTTCTTAGTGTTATTTTTTTTAACCTAAGTTCGTGGTAAATAATCGTGGGTTGTCTTCAAAATGTGTTTTTTAAATATGCTAGCTTATAAAAAAAAAAATTGTTATTGAAGTTATTTTGGTTTAGCTTGCTGGAAATGATGATACAAACAAAGATGATGCTAATGATATTTATGTTGCCATAAAAATGATAAAATTTAACTTATTTTCCACTCTGCAATGACTATTGTTGAGGGGAGGGGGGTTGGTTATGGATGATTGTAGTATTATGGGAATACTTGGTGTGATGGGGAAGTACTTCTGTTTACTCCCTGATTGGCTAACAAGCAACCCTAAATTTTTTCTATCATTTTTTTTTTTATTTTTGAGAAAATTAAGGGAAAAAAAATCACTAGTTTTTTAGCTTAGTGGAAACTCAAGTTGATATGTTTAATCCCTCTCTCTCTTTCGCTTATGTGTGTGTGTGAATTTAACGTAATATAATTGGATAATGCCAAGTAAAAATGAAAGCTAGTTTGGTACTTGTGAAAGGAAAACAAAATTTGTACTTGCAAGTCTCTGTTGAATTTTTTTTAACAAGTGACAGAAAATTATTAATTTGATAAATTTAAGTCTAGCTTGCTAGTGTAGAGATGTTCCAAAGTTGAGAATTGCTGCAAGAGGCTGCATTAAGCCCTGCTAATCTCTGGATGTGTATATTAGCAAATGCTGTGTAAAAAAACCACTCCTCATTAAACCCCGACTAGCAAAGGTGGGGTAAGGGCAGTTCTTGTACGCAACTTTACCCTTGCATAATTGTAAAGAGGCTCTTTTCCGAATTCGAACCTGTGACCTCTCAGTCATAAAGGAACAACTTTACCACTGCTCCAGATTCGCCCCCTTTGAGAAGTGAAAGTACTATTTAAGAATTTTTTTCATAAAACAAGGAAAATTCCAAGGATATTTCAGTTGCAAATAGATATAAATAGCTTATAATGTAATGCTTGATTAGTTGTTCAAAAGAGCCTAAATGAAAATTAGGCAATTATTGCTAAAATCATGATATTATTTACATGTTGGCGTATTCTCCACCTAATGATAGAGGAAGAGAAAGCTGTGGGTTTAAACTCAGTATTTTCTGGATATGATTTATCAGTTATAAAAATGTAATTAACATAAATCAATGTCGTAGAGGTAAGGAGTTATACTATTTTCAATCCTCTTTGAAGTCTTGTGTCGCTATCACCTGCAAGTGACAAACTTAATGCTCGGTGGGAACCTTTAAATGTAGGAGGGGCATTTTATGTATAAGTGACAATGTTGACTGTACTTCTTATGAAGGTTTGTATATACGAGTTTGAGTATGGTATGTTGCCCAAATAATTTTTGTATGCGTTGGGTGCATTTGCACACTTACAATGCGTTGACAAGCTTCCCTTGATCCAAGAGTTAACAGTGTATTTAGTTGGCATGACCTTTTTTAATAAACTAATTAAAATTCCCTCACATGTAGACTCTCCATCATTGTTGGAAGGGATAGGATATTATGCCTACCTTTTTTCATACCTACTTTACCTACTCTTCTTCAACTTCGTTAGATCAGAATCTCAAGAGGAGAGAGGAAAGGTGAAGGTTAGTTGAGATTCTGATCTGACGGTGTTTGAGAGGAATAGTTAGAGTAGGCATGAAAAAGAATAGGCATAATATCCTATCCTTTGTTGGAATTGATAGCGATGGACTATTCTTCTCAGCAGTTACAAATAGACATTTCTACTATTATTTTATGCTGTGATTCTTATAGATATTGAGGATTGCATTTCGCTTATGTGTTGAGTCTGTTCAGTTTGATCTAGATGTGTCTTTACTGTTTCAAATATACATGCATTCAACTATGTGTATGTAAAGAAGTATTGATAATTTTCTGTAGATATAGACTTGAGTAGCAATAAGTGCCTCTTCCCCCCCCCCCCCCCCCCCTCTGTGTGTGTGTGTGTGTGTATAAAATATTAAGATAATGTAGAAAATTTACCATTTGTGCTACTTCTTTGCTGTCAATATATGTAGCATATATAGAAACACACAATCTTAATAAGTGTTCATCCTTAATTTTCTAGTAGTATATATTTGCCTGCACTCCATTTCTTTGATGGCATTTGCTGCACATAGTAACTTCATATCCTTAACTTTACAGCTGTCTCTTGGAATTCGGAAGGTGCTGGATTATTCTCCATTCTGCTCTTTTGCAAGTTTACACCTGTTCTGCTTTGTGTTATAGAGATTTGTGTATCACTGCAATTACTTTCATGGACAATGTGCATTTGAGTAATGTTGCTGGAGCAACGTAATCCTGATCGCAGAAGTGCTTTTATAAGTGGATCTAATATCTGCTTGTCTGGACTTGAAAATTTAAATTTCCACCTCAGTAAATATTGCTTGCCCCGCAAAGAGGCTTCCAGTATCAACAGATTTTACTTTTCAAATTGGTTTTAAGATGTCAGAAATTGACATGGCAGTTATTAAACCTGAGGTATGATACCTTTTCGTCAAAGTGGTTTTCTTTTTAATCCATCTAGTTCACAATTGCACTGCTTTTTGAGTTTCTTTTTCTTTATCTCATTTTTGCTTTGAAGTCATACTAAATTTATTCCTTTAATCTTTATTCTTGAAGGATGCATTCTGTTCTATATGGTTCAGTAGTCCATTAATAGTAATCTCTGTTACTTTATTTACATTACTCAATTTCAAATAAGTTGAATAAATTTAGTTTTGTCTTGAACCATATGTGTTATTATGTTCTCCTACAATGTTTATTTTTTCCCCTCAGAAGTCAGAGAGATTTTTGAAACTATGGACGATTAAGTCAGTGTTTTGCTGACATTTAAAACTTGAGAATTTTAATTATTAGACAAGAATATGAAGTGTCTTGAGTTTCATCTTTAGTGTTGAAATGGATATTGGGTCTAGTTGTACCTTAATCTCTAAGGATTGGGATTATAGTCTAAAGATCATATATTCAAAATTGGTTGTGTGTGCATGTGTCTGTCATGCACAAACTCTACCAAAAGTTTAAGACGTATGTGTAAAGAACCTTGGGATACACCACCCCAAAAGCTAGCTCAAAGGGTGGGAGTGTCCAAGGCCTTATAAATTCCACATTAGTTGCTCATACAACCAATGTGGGATTATATATCTCAACACGTCCCCTCACTCGAGAGCCCATTGGGCTTGAAGAGTGGACAATGCAACAGGCCCAGCCTACCTGTGTTAAGAAACGTCACAAGAGAAAGTGGGGGGCGGCGAGGCTCTGATACCATGTAAAGAACCTTGGGATACACCACCCCAAAAGCTAGCTCAAAGGGTGGGAGTGTCCAAGGCCTTATAAACTTCACATTAGTTGCTCATACAATTAATGTAGGACTATATATCTCAACAGTATGTAAAGACACATAAATGGTTTTATCTATAGCTAACACGTCCCCTTATGCAAGAGTCCTATGGACTTAAGGCGTGGACAATGCATAGACCTACCTACCTCGGGCAGAAATTCAACTCTTAATTAGAAAAATGGGGTTGACAAGCATCGAATTCTAAACCACTTGGTTATAGAGGCTCTAATACCATGTTAAGAACAACCTCTACCTAAAGCTTTAGCCGTTGTGTAAAGTCACATAAATGACCTTATATTACATCTTTAAAAGACCCAATAATGAAATAACAAGAAATTTGAGTGGTGATTCTTGATGTATACATGTAGATATTGGAGCTTTGATTTTTATCCTCCTTGCTAGTTCTTATCACTCATTGATATTAGCTCTGACAATGCTCAGGAGCAAGACTCCTTATCTCAAAATTTTAAATTTCGCCTTACTTTCCAAGAATTTCTGTTTGTCTGTCTGTCTCAAGGTTGTCAAGATCGAGATCTTACTTAAGATTGGAAGGGGGTAAAAAGATCGTAAATCGTGGGATCCACACTGATTGTAAGATCCTACATTTTTAATTTTAATTATAAAAAATAATATTTATACATATAAAAAAATAAGCATTAAGCAAAATTGGCCGCAAACACAGCAGGACTATTTCAATTTCAACGTAACCCTATTAAAAATAGGAGAATATAGGAGCAATATGTAAATGTATTATATAATACAGTGGCACCCTATGAAGCACCGATACGTGCTAAAAAAAAGTTTCTACGTATCCGATACGCATCCTGAACGGATGCGCGTCCCAGACCGATTTTTATGTATCAGCTTGGTCAACAAATTCGATTCAGTCAAATGGCAGGTTTGTGAATTTTAAAAAACTGAAGGGTGAAGATTTTGGCCAAAAAAATACCCTAAATCCAAATCTGACTCCCTTCTATACTCACCTCACCTCGAACGTCTGCCTCCGAAATCGAAATCGCTGAGAGTGAGAGCTCACTTCTGCGTTCTGCCAACTGGCGTCTTCCTCGTCTCTGCCATCTACCTCTCCTCTGCCATCTCTGCCGTCTTCCAACTCATTTTTGCAGACTCACGTCTGCCGTCTTCCTCTCCTCGACGTTGTTCTTCCTTCTTTCCTCTCCTCGCGTGACTGCGTCTGCGTCTCTCTCTCTTTCGGTTTGTCTTTATTCTTTAACCTCATTTTTTCTTTTCTTTTTTATCTTTCATTAATATTGTTACCAAAATAAAAATAAGAGCATTAATAATGTCGGTTTGTCTTTTTTTTCTTTTTTGTCATGCCTTTGTCTCTCCTTTTTTTTTTGCTGACAGTGAACAAAAATTGTCCATATTGGTTTAATAATTCTATCTTGGTTTAATAATTATTCTCTTGGTTAATTTGTTGTGCCTTTGTCTCTTGTCCATATTCAGCAAGCCATTTATCGTGCCTTTGTCTCTTCCGTTTCTTTTTTTTTTTTTTTTTTGCTATTTCATTGTCCATATTAATTTGTAATTAATTTTGCTTCTGATAATTTTTAGTAGCACTCCACATCCACACACTAGTTGAGGTATTTATCAATTTTGTATGGAAAATCTATTATTTTTGCTTATGATTTTTCTTTTATTATTTTTTGTTAAATTGAAATACACTCTATATTAAAAATATTATTTAATACTAAGACGTATCGGAACGTATCGAAATATTAGTATTTTTGAAGTAACGTATCGATGTTACGTGTGGGGAACGTATCGAAAACGCCGTATCGGTATCGGTGCTTCATAGGTGGCACCATTTATTGTGTTTTTCTTCTAACATTGGATCATGTGCATTTTGTAAATGTATTATTTTAAAAAATTAAGCACAGAAGACCCATGACAGAAAAGTGCAGAATTATGATTTAATATTTAAGCAAACAAAAAGATAGAAAGTGCAGACAACATTTAACAAAAAATTATCCATTCAAACTTCAAATAAATTTCTTTTAAAGTAAAAAGAAAGAAATGATTTAAATGTTCACTTCTGCCTACTTCTTTGAAGACTAAGAAACGCAATGCAGAAGCAAAACGCAAGAAGGACAAAGTGAGACCCAAACCCAAATCTGTTGCTGTTGGAGAAGGAGAGGAGAAGAAGAGCAAGAGGTGAAGCCTTAAAGACCGATTTGCGAGAGAGAATGCGGAGAAGGCAGTCACCGGTAAGAATGAGGTGAAAAAATGGAGTTAGGGTTTATGAATTAGGATGGTTTGTGATTTAGGTCGTCGGTAATTTTTCTCGATCATGGGTTTCACATCTGGATCTAGGTGTTTTTCATAATCGTTAGAACGGTGGGATCGAATGATCCCACCAATTTTACGTTTTCTAGCATCAATCTTGTCCTCTCTGAAAGTATAGCTATCTCATTTACGATCTGACGCGTTGGCGGTAGAAATATTGTAGGATCGTTCGATCCTACGATTTTTCGTGCGATCTTGATAACATTGGTCTGTTTGTCTCTCTCATGCATGCCCACCTTGAATTCTTGAATAGGCTCACTCTAGTCTCTTTGATAGCATTCATAGATAAACTAAATTGATTTATTTTGTTTTATTTTTTTGTAATTGTTCCTACTGTTGTGGGGAAATGGAAACTCATCTGAATAAGGCCTATAAAAATTTCTTTGATTGTTTTATATCTTTCTTCCTTATCTGGAAAGACAAAACTATTGCATATGAACCTAGGAAAATGTCTCTACTTTAGAATTAAGACCTTGCTTCGCTCGCCTTTTACATTGAACTTAAACTATACTGGTATTAATTTTCATTTTCAGATGATGAAGCCCTATATCTGGCTTCAGACTTCAGATGGTTCAATCCAACAAGTGGAACAAGAAATTGCAATGTCTTGCCCTCAGATTTGTCAAGAAATAATGCAAAAAGGCATGGGATCTTCCAAGAATAATGCAATATGTCTTCCTCAACGGGTCAGCCCTGCGATGTTGAGCTTAATTCTTGATTATTGTCGTTTTCATCAAGTACAAGGACGCTCAAACAAGGTTCTACCCCTTTCTTTAATGCTTTTACATTTTTATTATCTTTATACAAGACATTTTAAGGTTGAACAACAATGAATCAACATCAACAACACCTTTATCGCAAATTAATTGGGGTCGGTGGTAGATAATTTGACTTGGAAGTTATTCTTTGTATAGGAACGGAAGTCTTATGATGAGAAATTCATTAAGATGGACACAAAGCGGCTCTGTGAGTTGACATCTGCTGCGGACAGTCTTCAGTTGAAGCCATTGGTTGATCTTACAAGTCGTGCGCTTGCTCGAATAATAGAAGGAAAATCTCCAGAGGAGATACGTGAGATATTTCATTTGCCTGATGATCTTACAGAGGTGTCTGGTGCTTGTGAGAACACTTTATGCCAATTATGTCTTCTTTCATTTTTCAATTTTCATTTTTCACCCTTGCTTCTGATCCAGGAAGAGAAGTTGGAACCCTTGAAAAACACTACTGATGACCCAAGGATCAGGCTTTTGAACCGTTTGTATGCCAAAAAGAGGAAAGAACTAAAAGAGCGTGAGAGGTTAAAGGTGCTACAGTGTTGTTTATTTATTGTTGTCATATTACTGTATATATCACATTGTCCAATGTAAAATTTCTTAATTAGATATTTTTAAATGAATTGAATTTTTGCCCTATGTATTCTTGCATCTCTTTTTGTCTTAAATTGTAGATTGTTGACTTTAATAAGATTTGGCCCCTCACATGTTTCAGAATGTTGAAGTTGAAGGAGAGCATGTAGATGAACGTTCAGTTGATGACCTTTTGTCTTTTATTAATGGAAATGATGAAGGTAAATTCAGCATTTTTTATCACATTTTTTCATTGAGTTTACTTCCTTATTTTCTTTCTGTAGATTGATGAAATGTGTACCAGCTCATCCCTAATTGAAGTCTTTCTATTTAATATTACCTTTGACCACATGAAATCATTCTTCAGAGCCCACAAGATGAGCCTACCAGTCGATTTGTGGCCATGATCACAATGTCAAAATTAGTATTACTTACATCGTTTGACCATGTAATTCTAGATACTAGTATTGACAGACAACTGTGCAGTATAGGTTTTCAATAATTAAAGATGATGATCTAA
Organism: Gastrolobium bilobum; assembly: GCF_033153095.1. NCBI lineage: Eukaryota > Viridiplantae > Streptophyta > Magnoliopsida > Fabales > Fabaceae > Gastrolobium > Gastrolobium bilobum. Next base: position 181,965 of record NW_026897095.1, on the reverse strand, counting down.
AATTGAGAGAACAATTAGCAGCATTTTGATGCAGTCCTTTTAAGAATTAACAGAAATATCAGAAGCTATAAAAAGAGAGAAGAAGCTGAAGTGATGAAGAGCCAAGTGATTTATTAATATTGCAGTCCCTTCCACTGAGCACTCTCAGTAAAATACAAGAAGTAATTAACAATCCCCGGAACTGGGGAACCCCCCCCCCCCCCCTTATACAATAACCACCAATGGTTCATTAAGTCCCCTTTACACTAACTAACTTTTTTGTCTTCTATGGTACACTTCCATATTCTCGATCTTTCTAAAGTATCTCCTAATTTTCTGTCTGTTACACTTTTTTAGTAGATACTGGTATCCACCAAATTTAGGACTGACTAGTTGAAATAACCCACTCAAGGCCCGTGCTAACATCTGTTCCCTTTTCTATATTGCAAACATTTTTCTTAAAATATATTTAAAATCAATTGATGTGTGAGGAATACTTCAATTTGCCTGTGAAATCTAACTGCTAATTTCATGTTGTATAAAACGTGTGAATATGTTGTAATTAAGTTATGTTTCCAGATCATTTGTTTACAAAGAAGCCGCATAGGTTAAATCTTTTAGTTATACAATCATTCATTGAGTGAGTGTATATTTAATTATTTTTGCATTTGCTTACGGTGTAGTAAAAATCATACCACAAAGTCTTTAGACATTAAAGTTCATGGCTGCCATTTAAGTAGGTATTAAAATCAATATAGGATTTTGGGTCTGTCTTGAGTTAACTTATTTGGGGATCTCCAAATGACGCTCATCAATCCATTTTCTTACCTGTTGCACAAGCATCACTGGTTTTTGTCTCATGGAAAATTCTGGCCTGCCATTAGATCCATAGAATTGCAGAAGAGTTTAGGGGGCGGCAAATAGAAAAAGAAGCCATTTATCTGGGAATTCATTAACGGAGGAAAATAAAAAAGAAAAGGAGCACAGTCAAGAGAGAGTGAGGAAAGAGATCAAGATTTGATCTGCCAAAAAATTAAAGAAAACTCAAATAGTGACAGAATAATCTGCCTGACCACCGTAATTGTCTAGCTGTGATAAACGTACCTTTCTTATAAACTGAAAGCAGTAGACCCTGTATAGTTGTTTATTCTTTATTGGTTATTTTCATCAGGTTCCTCTTTATCTTAGAAGTTTATAGGCACAAACTTGGTGCTGGATTTCTACAAGTGTAGAACAGAATATAGGCCAGTTCTGTTAAAAATTATGATTTGTCTTCAAATGAAAAATATTATGTTTTAATTGTTTATCTTCAGAACATGTTTATTTTAAATTTTTGAGTTATGTTTTAGGAATATATCATATAATACAGTTTTAAGTAAAATAAGGAGGATAAAGACAGAGAATAAATTATATGACAGGGAAGATATGAACTTGATGAGGAATGAGAGCTTGAAAATTGACTATAGGTCCTGACATGACAATTGTATGATATATTTTTCACTGAACCTAGTGTGTCACTATGCCTATATCATTGTTCTTGATAATTTTTGTTACTCGTGCATCTTGCAGCCTTTACTTCTTGTTTCATTTTAAAACTTTTGTAATTTTTTCGGTTAGGAATTGTTTGGAGAGCTGTATATTTTTATTTTCCGGTTACTTCCTCTGAATGACTAAATAATGGTGAAGAATTTCATCACAGATCCAAAGGGAAGCAAAACTTCTAAGAATAAAAAGAAGAACAGAAGAAAAAAGGAGCAACAGAAGAGCTCTTCTTTGAAGGAAGCTTCTGAACTAAACAAGAAGGTTTTCATAAATATTCTTTTTTTTTTTTTGAATGCACAAAGTCCGTTATTTATCATATAAATTCTAAATCTTTATTGCCTTTTTTGTTGATAGGATTTAGATGGTCATAATACGAGACACCGAAGTGCCGAAGCTGATGGAATTGCCGAGACCTCAAATTCATATACAGAAGATGACACTTTTTCTCATAAAGAGTTTGATGATGGAGATCTAGATGATGAGATTGATCCTGCACTAAAGGAAAAAATTGACAGGTGGGCTACGCTCTAAGTGCACTGTTTACACTATATTGTTTCTAAAATCTAATTTTTATTTTCTTTTATGGATGGCTACCATTATCTTTAGCATAGTTGCAGTGGCAGGTCACTAGCTTTTCTTCTCATTAGTGGTCAGTAGCGTTGCTGAATGTATTTTATATGGAGTATAGCATATGCAGAGGACAAGGCATCAGAATGATTGAACTCTATCCTTCTACAAATTGTACTTTTTGAGTCATCTATTGCTGGTTGAATATGGCATGAAGTGCTTGCGTTCATGTGTTTATCACAAAGAGGGAGATATTGACAATGCCAAATTAAATTTGGTTGGATTTGGACTTCACAAGTTTTTTTTTTAAAATCTTGGTCCTTTCGGGAGGAGAGTGATAAATTTAGTAATATTTGTATCCCATACCAATCTAGCAATAGAATTTTCATGATTCTGAACTTTGTAAAACTTTTGGATGGGTAATGCGATTGGTTTTGATCTGTGTTTATGCATGCCTGTGTTCTAGAAAAATTTTAATCTAGCTATATTACTTCTGGGTTCCTGGTTCATTGTAACATTTGTCCATATACATAATGTAATAAGGTTTGCTTACTTGCTTAGCATGACAACTATTTTTTCCCCTTTATCAATGTTATGATGATCGTTGAATTGCCCCCTTAACTTCTCTCGTTGGTTTACAAGGAACTAAATTTATGACTTCTACCGACCTTACTCACTGGAGCTAACCCCGAGTGGCAATATTCATGACATTCTTGTTAATTGCCTTCTGCATGTTGTATCAAAGATATCAGTTGGATACAAAAATATGTTTGTATGATGGTTATATAATGTGTGCTCTTAAGATGATACCAGTTGGATACAAAAATATATTTGTATTATGGTTACATAATGTGCTCTTAAGATGATAAAGATGAAATCTTTTTTGCTTGATACCTTTGATGTAGGGAAGTGGAAGATTTTGCCCGCCGATTGAATTCTGACTGGCCAGAGAGGATGCAAGAATTTTTATTGTCAGGGCAAGAAAGGAAGACAATGCATCTTACTTCCAATGGGAATGGTTTCCTAAGGCGAAATACGTGTATGCTTTTTCCCTTTGTTTTAAGTGATTCTACTTACCCGTCATTTGATGCTTGCTAGTGGAACTTCTTAATTTTTTTGTAAAATGTTTCTTTCCACTTTTCCCCCTTTTTATATTGCAACTGAAAAACTTATTTCTATAATAGATATTCCTTTCATTCAATTTGCTTTCCTTTTCAAATTTAGTTCTTTCTCATTCTAGTTTCTTTTAGCTTCTGCATTTTTGTCTGATAGTTGATGACATGGTTTCAATTTTATTTTTTTTGTTTACTCAAACTTATTTCTTTTGTTATTTACTTTATATGTATTAGTTTGTTGGGATACCTAGTGCGAGGTAGTCAAAATCAAGATCCTACTTAGGATCAGAAGGGGGAGGGAAACACGTAAATTTTGTGATCATAACGCAAATCATAAGATTCTACCTAGGATACAAACTTATGTTCAAACAAGTATATGATATAAAATAACATTAATAAGAAAAATAACCTTTAAATCACTACTAAAATTTAATTAAACTTAAATTCAAATTGAATAAGAAAGGTCACATATAACTCATAAGTCACCAATTCACAACTTAAGCACAGAGAGGCAGAACAGTGTAATAGGATCATAGAGCCGAGCAGTAGAATACTGCTGGCCTGCCTAAACAGCAGCAAGCAAAAGAAAGAGGTGCCAAAACAGCAGTAGTAAAAGAGAAGTAGAGGCATTGAAACAGTCGAAACTCAAAACAACAGCAGCAGTACAATAGAGGAGATGATAGGGTGACAGAACTGGAACAGATTTTAGAAGATTTCTGGGGAAACAGATGAGAATTGCATTGATAGGAGTAGAAAGAATGATTACAGCGGCTGATACCCAGGAGTTTGAGAGTCTGGCTTTTCCCTCACACTCAATCCCTCAATGAACTCTCTTCTCCATCCTGTTTTTCCTTATATCCTACCTAGTGACTATTTAGAGAACATCCGCAAATATTAGGAGATTCTAACTACTAAATCCAACAATATCCCTTAATATCAAGTAACTTTATCCAATATACCCAACAATATCAATAAATATCAAGTAACTCTATCTACTCTATCTAACAATATTAATTGGTATCAGGTAACAATATCAATTAACATCAAGTAACTCTATCTAATATATCTAACAATACCAATTAACTCTAACTATGGTTACTAATAGATCCTGCATCATTGGGCTCATCCTTATTTCTTCTCACATTCACCTTCCTAATTGGAGGCCTGCTACAAACATAGGGCTTCAAAATGAAAAGCTTCTAAATGAAATGGGTCTTAAAAATCGGGTAAGAGTAGGGTTTTTACACTCGGTGGGCATGGGTTTTTTTGTAGAATCGGGGATCATCACGGTCCTAGGATCTTGCTCTATGGTCCCACTTGATCTCACCAAAAAAATAGTAAGATCTTGTGATCTCACTAGGAAGATGGATTTTGACTACCTTGCTTCTGTGTGGAGTGACAATTGCATCTAACCATATCATATATATACTTGTAGAACCATTATGTGCTATTATTGCCAGAGAAACCTTTCTTCTAGTATTACCTCTTAACTTGACATGATGAATTTGTAATCTATGACTCAGGTTTTATCTCCTCGAATAGTGCTTGAATTTATTCAGTGTGTAACATGCTGTAAAATTTATTCAGTGATCAATTTGGCACTTTCATATGATTATGGCTTCCCCATTTTTGATATAACAGGCTAAAAAAGTCTAGTATTTCATACTATTACAGTCATATTTATCGTTTCATCCACAACTCAATAACCATCTTTCTATGTACAGGACTGGAGTCAGAATGGAAATGAATGCTTACCTCTGAACTTGACAGATGAGTTAGGTAATTTCTGTCTCGGGTTTTATCTCCTTGAATAGTGCTTGAATTTATTTAGTGGGTCATTGAATTTGGCACTTTCATATGATTATGGTAGTCAAAATCGAGATCCTTCCTAGAATCGAAAGGTGGAGGAAATACGTAAACTATGTGATCATAACACAGATTGTAAGATCCTATCTAGGATACAAAATTATATTCAAACATATATGTACGCATTTAAAAGCAGCAACACACAGTAGAATAGCAGCAGAACAGAGTAGCAGCAAAACAACCAAACAGAAGAGTCTGAACCGGCTCTACTGTGGCCGAACCAGCCGAAGCAGCAGCAAAGGAGAAGAGATTAAAAACTAGCCGAAACAGAAGAGAAGTGGGATTCAGCACGACGGTGTTCAAGACGAAGAGAAAAGGGATGCAGCAGCAGGACAGTGGATTAGGGCTTCAAAATGAAGGGGAGTTCAAAACGGGTCATGAAAATCGGGTTCGGGTCTTGAAAGTTCAGTGGGTGTGGGTTTCAAATTTGGTTTCTTTGAGCACGGTAAGATTGTCCACGGTCCTATGATCTTACTCCACGGTCCCATCAAAAAGAGTTTCTGAAGGGATGTGTGTGTGTGTTGGGGGAATTGTAAGATCATGCGATCTCATTAGGAAGATCCTGATTTTGACTACCATGCTATTATTATGGCTTCTCTATTTTTGATATAACATGCTAAAAAAGTGAAGTATTTAATATCATTTCCGTCATATTTATCTTATCATCCACAACTCAATAAACATCTTTCTATGTTCAGGACTTGACTCAGAATGGAAATGAATCCTTACAAGCTCATCCAGATGGCCAATGGCTTGAACAATTTTGAGAGATGCTGACAAGCGCTAGAAAAGGGTTGCATGTCAGTTTTTATTTTTCCTATTTACTGTTTAGTTGTATTCTTTACAGTTCATTGTTGGTGCTTGGCCCAGGCGCAATTTGATGCTGGGGGCTGTCTCTTGTACTTATAAAGAAATAAAAAAAAAAATGGAGCTTGTATGGAACATATTTATCTTGTGCATTTGCCTTTGGTTTGTTTCCTATGAGTTTTGATTTATAGGCTTATTTGTACCTTTTGATTTATGTAATGTCAAGTAAAAGAGAAAAAGTTCAAGTTCGATCCATTGCTTGTATAAAGTTTACTGACACCAATACTTAATCTAGCAGCAACAAATCATCAAAGAGTTTGACTTTGAAGTAGTAGTTATCATAATCCATCTCTGAAGTGATATATTAATATGATTAAGTGATATTGTAAAAACATTACGCCATGGTAAATTGAAATTAAATCCAAAGAAAATTGGAGGGAAGAGAAATGAAAGATCAATGTCTTTGGACTTCGAGGCTAGTCCTGATACATAGATAATTCCTTTTCTATTCCCTCTAATTCCCTATCCCTAGATAGTTTTCCTGAATTTCTGTGAGTTTTATATGGATCCTTTGAAGGTGCTCTGATGTGTTGGTATCCGCTTGGAATCAGTTAAAGCTAAGGTGAAACCTGAGCCTGATTCAGTGCTGCAGGTGTATGTTATACATTGATAATTCATATGATGGAATAATATTCCAGAAAATAAAATTTAGCCAACTTCTAATTCACAATTAGGATATAAGTTTCAAATAATAATAATAATATTCATTATCATACAACTCAGGGTACTGGCTATGCTAAACAGCATCTTTAAGTGTTTCAATCCATCTTCAGTCTTATCTCCGTTGATTTGAAGTTCTCTGTGAATCTCAATTGGCTTCTTGCCATTTGCTTGACAAAGACTTCATTTTTGTTAGACCCTCATGGAAGCAAACTTGTAAAAGATAATCAATAATAAAAAAACCACCACCTTACGGCAAACCAGGAAATGGAATCTCTTAAATCACATGACCCCATATCATCTTCTATCAAATAAAAAAGATCTAATCTTACAATAAACAGTTCCATGTGTCCTTCGACATCTAACAGTTGGAGAATATCTCAAGTCATAGCTGCTAATTTAAGTACATGCTATAATATTTTGTTATGACAAAGTTACATAATCTCCTAAGATTTGCTATAAGTCTCCTGTAAACTAATACCTAACATACTATTCTGCTGGGGATTACTGGTTTGTTGATTGACTATCCTCTTGGATGTGAGGACAAGGCATTTCTGGTTTCCCTCTTGCCCATAAAATCTTGAGTTCACCTCTCTTCTTCCCCAATGACAAAAAGGTTCCTGCAATATACAGAAAAAAAAAGGTTTAAAAAACTTGTACTAGTTTTCACAAGTCATGCTGTAATCAAATATGACTCATGGACATGGTACAACAGTGGTGCATGGAAGGCCTCTATGTCAGGCTCCACAGGCAGGGAAGAATGGAAGTGAAGAAGAAACAGTTATAAGAAACATGGATATAAGACTTGCATTAGTTCAGCAAAGGCACCTTCAACAACCAATGGAACATGTTCAAATATTTCTTTTGCACAACAATCAGTTTTTGTGATTCAAATTTGAGTCTCATAATTTTACTAACCAAGTGTAAATGGGACTATATATAGCAAAGCTGGTTGACCATGCCCATCCATCAAGTTCAAAGCCACGTATGTGATAAGGAGACCTGCAGATCATAATTCAAGTGATATATGATGCATAGACCAAGCAAATAGTCACCTCCTCCAAACCCGAGGATCGGGCCGGCTGGTTTCAGCCTGAAAGTGAGCTGGCCCAATTTTGATCACAAAGTTAACAAGTCCAAACATTTTCAAGGAAAATTACTCTGTTGGCATACCTAAACCATAAGCAGTCATTGCCCACAAGAAGTATCCAGCCCGAAGGTTCTTCTTTGCCAACCAATCATACCTGTAAAGTTATCAACAGAACAATTGAGTTCATGAACCATTAACAAGACACAAAGCAGTCTCTTCATCTGTCTAAGACGTTTTTACAAGGACTTGTATTTTAAGACTATGAACATTAGTCGTCCAAGGAAGATGAATAGGAGATTTATACACAAGACTTTCAATTCAACCTTAGTGAAAATGCTACTAGAAGCCCTGGTAAGATTATGTCCCCAAAACCAATGATGCTGTAACCACCCCAAGGATCAAACAGACGTGGTATCTTGAGTAGCATGGGAATACCATCTTCTCCACTCCTATCACCTCGAGCTACCTGTAAGAAGTTAAAATGTTGCATTAATTCAAGGGGAAGAAAAGCATCATGTTTATAAGACCAAAAAGAAAATGTGTAAAGAATAGTAATGCAGGGAGATTTTTTCTGAAAACACTCACCACTATCATCACACTCTCATGGAACCACCATTTAGAGACAAACACCCAGAAGATGTCGTATAGGAAGGCACAACTGAGAAGAACAGTTCCAACCTTGTAGAGAAGCATGTATGCATCAGTTTCTTTGTTCATAATAAAAGGTCAGTGGTAAAAAGTAGTTCCATCTTCAATTGTTTCACTGATATATAGGCCCATTTATGCATCCCAAGCTTAAATTTCAAGAATATCAATAACAACCTATGTTGGAGATTGTGCCAAATACAAGCTCTTTAAAAACCAGAAATAGTAGGGGGGGGGGATGAAGTATGAATAATCAATCACCTTGAGATTTGGTATGCGGACAATCTGAAGAACTGTAATTATCAATGCAATACCCTGAATGACAGAAGATTTTTTTTGAAAAAAAGAAGATAAATATGTTATTAATTCATATTCTCAATTTATTGGAAGTTTGCAAGGTTGCCACTCAGCAAACTGAGTTCAGGTTGCAAGAAATCCTAAATAGAAAAACTTCAATTTCTAAGAGAAGCTATATCAAAAGGGAGCAAATTTGATAAAACAAAGTGAAAGTAACAGAACTATTCTTACAAGAATATCTTGACCAATCCAAGCAAATGATACATGTCTATAAACACCCCAAAGCACAGCAAACACTATGCAGAAGGGAGTAACAGCGAGTGTCAGATATGATACAGCTCCAAGGAAGGGTATTTTCACATATGTTTGTCCAGCATGTTCAAACCATCTGAAACTATAAACAACATGTTCTGTCAGTTCTGTACACCACCCAACATCTTTGTATCAATGTTGATAATTAGAAGCACAAGATATCTAACTCAACATGACCGCCACAAATGCAAACAGAAGTCAACAAATTAATTACCAAATTCTTGTCTCACCTAAGGGTTTGCCTATGAGGAAACAAGGATAAAAAATTTACCATGACAACAGAGCCACCAAGCAAGTTTGCAGTCCCTGAAAGAATACAAAGAATAAATATTCAGCTGTTACATCAACACAACAACATCATGCTGCAATCCTATGACTTTAGTTTGGTTGTGTGAACTGTGTTCATTTGCAAAATTCAAATTTCTTTAGCAATTTAGTTATTAAGTACACTTCCTTATTTAAATAAGAGCACAACATAATCATCAACCTCATGCATAGCATATGCTAAAGACTTGAACAGCAAGCACGAAATTATCACCTTAAATATTAACATGGGTTACATATACATGAGCACCGAACACCATATCATAGCCTCCAGAAGCACTTACATTGAGGCTATCCATAGAGTGAGAGACTATGATGAATTTTTAGTTGACCCGTTACGCATGGCCCAACCAATTAACAGATTGATTCAAGAAGTTTATAGTCAAATAAAATTATGGTCCAAAAAGCATGGCTTGCATGTTCAAAGAAACAACAATTTAAAATCTAACAGATTACAATCAAATTCAACTCCGAATGAAGCAACAAATTTGATTGTAATTTGTTAGACAAAAAAAGGAAAACAACAAATTTGACGAGATTTAAGATCTAAGATTTGGAATATATTTTGAATGATTTAATTATAGTTAATGATCTTTATTTTTAAAAAAAATATTTATTTTCAGAAGGTAACTATCATTATATTTATCTTTAGGATTTTAAATTTTGAATTGATTTATAATTGGTCTATAAAAAGGTGACTAAGACCCCTATTGTAGAGGTTGAATATTTTGTTATTTTGATAATAAAAATTGAGAATCAAATGGTTTCCCTTTTATCAAATCCTAACTTTTTGTTTAGCCGTTCTTCTATGAGCTTTCGGCATCATACTGCATACATATCCCAAATAGCAAAGTTCTAAATGTGATATTTCACCATTAATGATTTAATGTGCGTTAACCCCGATGACTGTGGAAGATATTAACTGATTTTCAATATAGGAGCAACTTAGATGTAACTCAAAGAAAGATAGAAATTATTGAAACCTGGACTCCTTCAAAAAGTATTCATTTCTCATTCCCTTCTTAATTTTCTATTCACACCAAAACCAAACCAAGGCCTAATGTCATTTTTTATATACAGACATAAATTTCATTAAGAAGAAAAGAGTACAGAGAAAGAGTATAAGACATCCTAACAAGAAAACTACAAAAGAAAACAACAAGAATCTACTAAATTGAGTCATGAAACAGGGCATACCAGTCTCTCTGCATGTCTAACAAAGAAACATCTTAACGAGACCATGAGCAGAATGTGGCACAGAAGATTAAAAAAATGATACATGAGCAGAATGTGTCTTAAAGATTCCAAATAATGATGAGAACATTATGGTAATATGCCTGATGTAATCAACAAGAATCAAGCTTGGAAAAATAATAACTTACCTCAACCCCACCAATGCAGAATAGAACCACCAAAACTTCAACAAACCAAGATGCCATGAATTTGTAAAGCATAAGCAAGAAACAAGAAGCGATAACAACAAATGAAATTGCTGCTGCAGTACTGATTTCCACATAAGCACTGGAACCAGCATTCTCTGTATTTACATATTCATCTGAAGCATCCTGCAAGTGTAAACGTTCTATATATCAGTAACTGGATTAATGAGTATTTAACTATGAGAAAAAAGAAGGGAAATCTTCCTTTATAAAGAACAAAATTAGTTCATATCGAAATTCGAAACGAGAATAAACTTTTATTTAAGGAAGTTTCCATCACAGGTCTACAAGGAACACAAGAGCTTTATTGTTTTAATGAGTTGGTTTGTCTTTTCAGCATTTCTTCTTTGTGTCTTTGTTAATTTTTGTATTCCTTCTTTCTTCACACTAATAATATTTCTTTTTCATTTGCATGAAAGGAAAACTAGGTAACCTTTAATAGCTTCTCCCGCTCAATGGAAGCCTCTCTAGCAGTCCACGCAGACCAATAAGAAGCACAGAGAATGGTACCGACGGCCATAAGCCATAAAAACACTTCTGCAACATCAACCATCGGACGCAGTGGAGAGTATAACTGCACAGACACTTAAGTGCAGGCATTCATGCAGAAGTAAAAAGTATATCGTGTAAGACACAAAACCAGATCAGGTATCATAATATAAGGTAGTTAGTTTAGATATTCCTGTGGCAAAGGAAAGCCATAACTGATCACAAAAGAATAGACACATATTCATAGAGAAAGTGAGACATACCTATGGACTTGTTTTGTATATGATTTTCCAAGTTTTCACCAGCATCTTGTGGAAGCATGACAGCAGGTATTCCAATATCAATATCAGTTTCATTCTCTTCACAAACCATCTTGAAAAGTTCTGCACAATAAGGACATAATATAGTTGCTTAAAACAAACACAATATAACCCCTTATTGCAAAATGCCTTTGTTTATTCTAACAACCAATAAGCAACAAAAGTTATTTAGCATTCTTTAAACTACAAACCACATAATCAGTTAATCACCTCTAACTGTAAAATCATTAATGGAGAAAAGGAAAATGGAATAGACTAGAGGTCTGGAAAAAGCTTTTTAAAAAAGCAAAAATTGCATGCAAACACCTGTACGATAATTTATAATGAGGATGGCTGAAGCACCAGCTTCTTCAGCTATATTTGCCTTGGTTGTGAAACTACATTGTCCTCGGTGCACCAAAATGATCTCGCCAGTGAGCTAACAAAATTTCAAGGCACTCCATATTACAAATTAATAAATATCTAAAAAAATTTAGAGCTTTTAATCTGGACATCTATGCTTCACATGCAGAGGAGAAGGTGCATTCAGTAAGTTCTATAGCATAAATCAGAATACCTTGTTCTTAGGCTTGCTGCAACAATCAGGAGGGTCTGCAATGGCAACTCTAGTATGGTTAGCATGTTTTTCTTTCGATTCCAATGTAGGGCCAAATCTTGCACCAACACCAACATATTCACAGTTTTCCACGCCATCAATCCAAGTTGGAACTTTAACCTATCAAAAGAGATATTGGTGAAAGCTGTTAAGGAAAAAACTCATTCATACTTGAGGCATATGACTAAAAAAATTATGGGGACAGATAAAGGGTAAAAAGTTTTGGAGAAGAAAAAAATATTAATTAATAATAATTCAGGTCTTTGAGTGGCATCCAGAAACAAGTTGAGATGAGTCAACCTCAAGTGCCAAAGATGAGAGGTTGCATGATTGTTTGGATAGGCAGAGGGGGAAAATGATGAAATCAAAGATATAATGACAAAAATAGCTACTAAACTTATCATACTTAAATCACAATCTCCCCATTGCAAATGTGAGAGAATACTATGAGTTCTTAACTACCTAGCTAGGATTTGCTTATCATGGAGTTAGTTTAGTCTGCTCCACAAACAGACTTGTAACTGTCTGTCAGAAGGTTGAAACTGTCTCTAACAAATTCTGTTAAGTGTTAGTTTTAGACTCTAGTTTAGATCCTAGTCTATAAATGTTGAATTCCATGTACAAGACAAATTAGCATACACAATCACACTTTCAGTTTCAATTTCTTTCTCAGTTCTCTTTCTGTTTCTCTCTGTTCCCACTGTCCCAGAACTCTCTTTGGTTTACCTCACTGCATCCATGTACAATTTCTACAGCAAATCCCAGAAATCACCAACTACACAACGATAATGAGGCAAAAAAGAATCACTGCACAATTTAACAGGTAGACACATCAGAACAATATCTACATAAAGGAATTCTATTAAAAGGGCAAATCCCAATAAACAAAGGCCCCCCCTGACTTTATGAGGGTGATGGTACACAACCTTATTCTTAACTTTTCATAAAGAGATTATTTTCTAGACTCAAACGTGTGAGGCTCACAAAGGGTCCGTATCACTGCTGGAAGCCTCACCCTCAAAGGAATTCTATTGAAAAAAGCTTAATTAAATCACTACAGTTTTATTGTTTTTCACCCCATTTTTCTTAGCAACATGGAAAGTTATGCTAGAGATTAATACATTGAAGAGAAAACATAATTGATACGACAAGCAATCTAAAACATAATTGAACATCTTATGTCCATGAACAGAAATAGAGCATTTTAATTAGCATACACCACAGTATCATTCATTGGGGAGGGAGGGAGGGGGGGCCAAAAAAATCTCATATTTCCAAAACACAAAGCAAATATTTGAATTTTAATCCTACCCAACTCTTCAACTTTCCTTAACCAAAAAAAAAAAATTTCCAAATCCTCTACTTGTTCCTACACTTTCCCAGCATCCAAACAAACCAAAAAAAAAAAAAAATCACAAAATAAAAAAGCAGCAATAATGGCATTTTAGAACCAGCTCAGCAAGCAATTCACAGTAGGAATCAAAGTTTTTTTTTTTTTCATTTTTTTTTGGGTACCAGAACAAAGTTGTTGTCACAGCCAGGCCTCTTGGGAGCAATATTATCAGGGTGTACTATGTCCCCAGCCAAACTCAAAGTGACAAGAAGCAACAACACATAGCATATAGCATATGAAGCTTCAAGTGAAACCATGCTGCTCAGAACTAAGAAATGAGATTGTAGCTGCAAATTTGAGGCGAGAAAACAAAAGGGGTTGTGGTATCTAAGGTAAAGATTTTTTCTTTGAAAAGAAAAAAAAAAAAAGAGAGAGAGGAAAGAAGGTACAAAAGAAGAAGAGGAATTGGGTTGGAGGGAGATAGCGGTAGAGAGAAAAAACAGAAGAGAGAGAAAGTGTCACAGAGGATTTTGCATTTTATTTATTGTTATTTTAATTTTGTGTCCCTTTGTGTCTGTCCAACGTACGATGAAACATGAGGAAAACACCGCGTGGTAACCGTTGAACTATAACTTCCTTTACTTTGCGTTCATGATTTGGTGGGTTGGCCACGAGCTTCTTGTGTACGTGATGTTCACGCCGCGTTGAAGGGTGACTATGAAGTAAGGGATAATAAAGATAAGGTCGATTTATGTATGGCATAGAATGAAAAAAAAAAAAAAAACTAATAATTGTATTTTAAAAATAAAATTACAGGATTTATGCATAATTAAAACATAGGATTATATTTCTCTCATTTCACATGAAAGAAGTCAAGTTTTTACACATAAAAAATAAATGTGAATTTCATCTTTATTTTGTCTCTCTTATTCTGCTTATGAGTCATATTTGTGATATTATCTCTGTTACATGAAATAATACTTCTCATGTAGCATGAAAAGATAATTTCCCTAAAACATATTATCCAATTAATGTAATTAGTTGTGCATATGATTCATGTGCAAGACAAAATCTCATAAGTTGTGTATATATCATATGTTATTTGCGCATTGAGTAGGTACGAAATAATATTGTAAACTCACTTTTTAATGTGTCCTTTCTTGGATTTTATTGGTGCTCAAAGCAAGGTCTTTAACATGTCCAAGACAATCTATCAAAACGGGACTCGTTGAGTTGTGTATTTTTTAACCCACCAACTTAACATAATCTTGCCTAAATATTGGGTGGGTTAAATAAGTTAAGGATGAGGTAATCTGTGGGGACAATTCGTATGTCACTTTTAAAAAAAAATAAAATATTAAATATTAGATTATTGCTTGATTGGTCTATGAGGGTGACTATTATATGAATAAAATCTTTTCTTTTAGGGCCATAATGTTATTATTTTATTCGGAATGTTATTTTTTGTTCATTTTGATTAAGCAGAAAAAAAAATTAACACACAAAATAAAATAAAAAAATAAGTTGTTTTTGGATTTAAATGCTAGTATCTATACAAATCGAACAAATTCTTATGCAATTTTAGTTACAGAATGCAATGATGTATTCATTTGTAACTATTCAGATGTTTGATGTCATTATTTTGCTATATAATAATACCACAATTAATAATTAATCTTAAGATATAATTTGTATAGTTATATTAAACGAAATTATTCTGTTAATTTTGACTTATTACTTGATACTAGTTTTAAACTTGAGAAATGTTTCGATCTTACGTATTAGAAATAAAATATTAGTATTAATATGTTTATTTTTTTAATATTTTAATTTTAAAACCCACCAACTCAACTCGTCTCAAAATGAAATGAATTGGTATTTTTAATTCATTCATCAATGACGGCTCAACCTACCCATCTATTTTTTGGTATGTTGAAGATGGATTGCTGCAGATTAACCCATTTTGCCACATGCTCAAATTGCACCCTAACCCCAAGTATTACTAACACTCTCGATCATTGTTTGGAAAAGAGAACCCCATTTACGTTATGATCTTGAATCAATTACAAACCTAGCTTGCTTCGTTCTCATGGAGACTAAAGAATGCAGCGCTGATGACAGAGAATAAGTTGAGGTTGCCAGAGAAAATGTATATTCTGAAGAAAAAGAAGGGAATGGATGAAAAAAATAAGGAGGGAGATGGTATCATGTGGCTAAAGATGATGTTGATAGGGCAGAAACGTGAACCGTTGAAATGTAGGTATTATTGAGATGGATTTAATGTTTCTCATATTATAGAAGATAAAATTATCTCTTATATACAACTTAAAATGTGTGGGACTCGTGTTGAGCTATTTGAAGAAAATAAAAGAAATATATGAATATCACATATTTTTATGTATATATAATAGATAATTTTATTTCTTATAATATAAGAAATGTTACACTGTGATGGGACAAGTGTGAGTCTTTGAATTTTTTTGGAAAAACTTTACCTCTTGCTTACTTTTTCCCATTTTCAAATTAGAGAATTGGGAGAGTATTTGCAACGTGTGTCTTAGAATTCTAGTAATAATATATTACATTATGTGTTTGCAAACTAGTTGGGCATAGTTACTTTTTTTTTTTTAGGGGAAAGTGTGTATCATTTTAAATGACATAAAATTGTGTCATTTTAAGTGAGAGAAAAAGACAAATCATGGAAGAGAGAATGGGTAAAAAAAGTTTTAAATGTGTGGATCTCACCTCTTTGTGAGAGTGAAAGGATATAAGATGTGTCATTTAAAATGACAAACTTTTTCCCCTTTTTTTTTATATATATCTAAACGCATGTACAAGTTACTTAACTAGTTGCGCTTAAACATTTTATATTTTTTAAGAAAATAATAATAAACTTATGTGAAAATATGAGTATTATTGTTTAACTTATTTAAAGTAGAGTAGACTTTAAAAGAGAAAATTACAAAATTATAACGGTTAATTATAAAATTAATGGATAAATCTTAACAACTTCATTATTTTTATTTTTGTAAGTGGACGGCTTAGCCCCAACAAAACAAGAAAATACTATTTTTTTTAATCAATTACAATTTCAGACTTTTTCTTGCGTTTATCAATTTTAAAAGAATAAAATCGTACTTTGGTGAAGATTAAATACTTGTAATTCCCCATAAAAAAATGCTTGTAATAAATTAATCATCTTAAGGATACTCTCACGCGCAAAAAAATTTAAATATTGTTTTTTTAATAAATAATTATGCAAATATAGTCATTTTGAAACTATTTACACAGGTATAGCAGTCAAACACGTTCACATGGGGCGTGACCCAGTGGAGAGAGACACGCCTGTGTGGGGTGTGAGTCGTGAGAGAGACACGCTCCACTTGTCCCTGATCCATGCCCAGATCTGGAGCAATATGTGGCAACCACCCATAGTACTAATCTGCGGGTTTGTGCACACGTATAACTTCCTAAGTAGATGGGCGAGAACCGCAGACCCCCAACTGTATCTGTCAATGTCCGCAAAGTCCCCTCCTAGCAGTGGAACGTAACTACAAGCAATTTTACTTCCACCTGATCTGTCACAGAGTAGTCATGACCCTAATAGCGCAAAATGTGTGCCCGGGAGTAACGCCTCACCTCCTCAAGATCATGCACAACTAGGCCCCAGTCAGCATATAATCTATCCATGTATGAAATACGTAGATCGCCACCAAATATGTCTCTGCCCACAACTGGGGCAATCCCAAAAACCTGCTGACACACTACGGTCCAATCCAACGCAGTTTGTTTGGTAACTGCCTGCCCGTCAGTAGGCAATCCAAGTATATCAGCCACGTCCTGTAATGTGATGGTCATCTCTCACTATGTCATGTGAAACGTATGTGTCTCTGGTCTCCACCGCTCAACCAAAGCACTGATAAGGGCGGTATCCATATTAAAGACAAACAACAATTGTCAATTCATATGTAAGCACTTCAATAATTTATACAAAGTCCTCTAACAGTAATTTAGTTCAGTACTTTATAAATTACATACCTGAATATGACTCATACGTGCCACGTGTATGAAATCAGCATGTGTCAGATAGTCAGCCACGACGTCTGAAATATCATCATAACAGGGTCCACCCTGTAATTTCTCGCGTCGAGTCTTTAACCCCCTAACCTTATCCTCGTTCCACACAAGCTGTGAAACGTGGGTGCCCTGTGTCCTCTTACGAAGTACCTCCCACCTATATGGTCCAGGAAGTACATGCGTATAAGGATCGGAAGGCTTTGCATCACCATCGGATGCAGAGCGCGGCAACTCAGACGAAGACAAATGAGCCATAACAGAATACTATTACAGATGAACAAATTAAACAGAAATAAGTATATTACATTATATTAAATTACATTAAATGAAAATGAATTAAGTGATATTGATTTCAATTAAATTAACGTCAATAAAACTAAATTAAATAACATTACATTATTCTAAATTACATTACATTGTATTTAAATACGTTAAATAAAATTAATATTGCCTACTCTAATATTTTTATACAAACTTTAATTACAATATATTAATTATTTGAAAGGTCAATATGTTCATATATGTCATTCCTATATAATTTTGTTGTGTCTCTAACTAATTTATAAGTCTCTGACAAATTCCTATTACCAGTATATATCAATTTATAAGTCACTAACTAATTTCTAAGTCCCTACCTAATTCCTAAGTCACTAACCATTCTCTAACCCAGGTCACTAATAATTTTCCAAGGTACTAAAAATTAAACTTTAATTACAATATATTAGTTATTTGAAAGGTCAATATGTTCATATATGTCATTCCTATATAATTCTGTTGTGTCTCTAACTAATTTATAAGTCTCTGACTAATTCCTATTACCAGTATATATCAATTTATAAGTCACTAACTAATTTATAAGTCCCTACCTAATTCCTAAGTCACTAATAATTTTCCAAGGTACTAAAAATTATCTAAGTCACTAACTATCATATATTTATTGTTATAAATAAAAAATAGAAAACATAAATTGGGACTTACATGAGAGACAAAGTTTCGCTGTGCAAAATGCTGCAGAAAAAATGTAGAGAGAAGTTGGAAGTGATTTTAGAGAAAAGATATGAGGGGTAAAATGAAAAAAAAAAAAAAAACAGCCTTTAAATAGACCAGGTGGAACACACCCTTGTTGGGCGTGTCTCTCTCCCGGTCACACCCCATGTAGGCGTCTCTCTCATGACTCACTCCTCACATGAGCGTGTCTCTCTCCACCGGATCACGTCCCATATGGATGTGTTTGACTGCTACACCTGCGTAAATAGTTTCAAAACGACTACATTTGCGTAATTATTTATTAGTAAAGTAATATTTAATTTTTTTTGCCTACTGTCACATCTAAAATCGTCTTGAATTTATCAAATGCTAGACAATCTCAAAAATTAGGAAGATTTAATAAATTAATCAAATGCTTCTTAAGGATACTAATAAAGTGATAAGTAGATTACCAAAAAAAAAAAAAAGTGATAAGTAAGACCCAACTTTTTTATAATATTATTTAGTCATGAAATGTCAAATTATAAAACAGCTTAGCATCTAACTAAAATAAATAATAGTAAGCATATTAACGCATAAACTTATAATACGAAGAGTAAATACATTTTTTTGTCCCTAACAAAAAATACAGTCTCCACTTTAGTCTCTTACAAAAATATATTAGTCATTTAGTCTCTAACAAATTCAAAGTTGACCTATTTTAGTTCTTTTGAGGGACTAATGAGGGTCTTTTTTGAATTTGTGAGAGATCACGATTTCAACTAAATGGGTCCACTTTGAATTTGTTAGGGACTAACTGACTCATTTATTATTGTAAGGGACTAAAGTGAGGACCGTATTTTTTGTTAGGGACCAAAAATGATATTTAGATATGTGAAGGTTAAAGTATGAATATTTTTACCACACAAAAAAAGTGTGAATGTAAAAGTGTGTGCAAGTATTTATGATTTCTATTTTTTTTAAATATAGATTAAGAGGTCACATACGTAGCTCACATGTTTTGTGTAATTATTATTGGGATTAATATTTTTATATTATAGGAGATAATTTTATCTCTTACATATATAAAAATATATGCGGCTCATTTTTATTTTATTTTTCTCTTCTCTTCATATGTATCTTATATATTTTTATATGTGTATAAAAAATAATTTTATCTTCTGTAATATGAAAAATATTAATAGTAGTATTATTATTATTAATTATTTTTGAAAAAAAAAAAAACAAGTTTTGGTAGGGCGGTTCCTTCACACCACTTGTGTTGAGAATAGTGTGTTGCGCGTGGGGGAACGTTTGATGTTGAGTACACACGTTACCGGCTACCTTCGGAGACAGTATTTGCTTCCGTATGACCGTACAGATAAGACTAAACTGCAGTACGACCGATTCAAGAAAATTCAGACTTCAATCAGCTGCATTCGGTCATATCTTTACCCCCTCATCACCTGTCATTAATTTAATAGATAAATAAATAACCCACATGTGTGATAATTAATGGTATTTCAAAAAAATAGATAATTAATGGTCTTCACAATTAACCCTTTGAATAGATAATTAATGGTCTTCACAATTAACCCACATCACCTAGTCTTTTATCATAACCCAATCAAATATATATATATATATATATATATATATATATATATATATATGGTTTATCAATTTTTAAGTTGTTTGAGATAAATTTATTTTAAAGACGAATCAATGGTGATAAAAGAAGAGAGAAAAAAAAAGTGAATCATAACTATTAAAATGTAAATCAATTAACATAAGAAAATAAATAAATAAAATGATGTAGTTTGTAGATGGACGAAGATAAATACATCTCAAGCTGCTTGAGTTTTTCTTATATATATATAGGGTTATATTTATAAATTATTATTTACAAACTCTTACAAATTATATTATTTATTATGAGAGTATATATTACTTGAGCATATACTACATGTAATATATAATATAGTTTATAAAAATTTGTAAATAAAAAATTTATAGATATAACTTATCCTTATATATATATAAATGAATAATTTTTTACTCTGGTATAATAATAAAAAATTAATGTATATATATACAAAGAGTCAGGATCATTTTACAACAGTGTAAGTTACACTCTCAATCTTGTCCGTTGATCCCACTTATATCTAAGGGTTCAAATTTTTTAATAATATGAGCCATTGGATACAAGTGGATCAATAATCAAGATTAAGTGTAAGACTTCAAACTCTTACACTGATGTAATAATATACTACCCCATATATAATTACTCTTATAGTAGTATAATAACCAATGATATTATGACACGCGCATAGAAGATGTAGACGTGAGTTCAGGGTGAAGTGTTTAGGTTCCCTTAAGTAGGGCCCTCGGATGGGAACAGGTTAATGACAAAGCATATCCACACATGACACACGTACCACTATTCATTGATGGTTGGGATCACACGTGTGCAGATTCCACATGTGGGGCCCCTACTTCAATTTGGCCCAATTGCTCACCAGTCATGATGACTCACGAGAGATAGACACCAGCCCATTAGTGCGACAGTTTCTGTGCTTTTTTTTATTCACTTTTTTAAATATGGGATTAGTGTTTTTGTTTTTTGGTACGATAGTATTTATTTTTTAAAAGGACCTATAATTTGTTATTTTAATCAAAATTATAATATTTTATTATGAGAGAAACAAAAATTATTGTAGAAAAAAAGTAAGAATTTTTTAATTTAAATATTAAATAAAAATATTAATTTTAATTAAAATATTTATCCTTTAAAAGGATAAATACTTTTTCTTTAAATATTGTTTGTTTGACACACTTTTGTCTATATATATAACGGGGCACAATTACTTTTTCACTTGCATCTAATTCATAAATTAGAATTAAAATTTGATATAAGATTTGTTTTTCTTATATATAAGTTGTTTCTTTCTTATAATATAATTTTTATATTTGTATAATTTTTATTATTTAAATATAATAAATCTCATCTCTTTTATTATATATCTAGGTATATTATTTGTTTGGCTATTCGACGTTCAACAATAAATCTTATACCATTGATTGGTTATGATTCTCCGCATTTAATGTTTTCACCTATCTTTGTATGGTTATTATTACCTGAATTTATTTGCTGGACGTCGAGCGGTTGGAAAAATGTAAAGCCTATATATTTATAATTTAATTTTTTTAACAAGAAAAATATTAACAATATGTATTTTTGTTTTAAAAAAATTGTTTATTTTTTTTTTAATCTCATGTTGGTTTTATTAAAATAACTTGGTTCATGTATAAAAAAAAAAACCTGGGTCCACTTTATTATAGTGAGTTAGTATAATATTTCATTTGATAATAAAAAATCTCAAAAAACAATATTAAAAATGTCTATAATATCCTTCTTTTATACAAATATAAAATAATGTATACTTTTAAGTGATGTATACGCATGGCTGGTAGTAGTACTATAGATATGAATTTATAATAAACTTTATAGGTGATAATATATCAGATATTAAATTTAGAGTAAATACTCTTTTGGATACTTAACAAAAAAAATACAGAACTCATTTTAATCACTTATGAAAAAAGTATCTATATTAGTCATTTTTTATGGACTAGTGTGGGTCTTCTTTGAATTTTTTCTAAACCACAATTTCAAAGAACTGAAATTTCATAGGGACCACAAGTCAATTTTTTTCCTAAGGAATTAATATGAGTTCCGTGTTTTTTTGTTGAGGACCCAAAATGGTATTTATATATATATATATCAAGGACGTCCAAAATGGAATTAACATGAGTTATTGCATATAAGTTATCTGCATTGAGTCCAAAATGACGTCGTTTTGCGGCAGAAATCAAGATATTTTTGTAATTTTAATTTATTTCAGGGTTATAATAGTCTTTATAATTATAATTTTTTAATATTTCAACATCAAAATGATATCGTTTTGAGAGTAAATGCAGATAACTTATATGCAGAAATTTTTCTGATATATAAATATAGGATTTTATTAGTCTCATTTAATATAAGATAGTTATCTTATGTTGTAGAGAGAAAATAGATGGGTTCTACCATTACAAGAAAAAAAGAAAAAGGTGCGATATAGAAATGGAAGTGAGA
The DNA here is from genome assembly GCF_033153095.1 of Gastrolobium bilobum. Taxonomy (NCBI): domain Eukaryota; kingdom Viridiplantae; phylum Streptophyta; class Magnoliopsida; order Fabales; family Fabaceae; genus Gastrolobium; species Gastrolobium bilobum. The sequence goes on along the minus strand of NW_026897095.1, from coordinate 159,344 downwards.
GAAAATAAGAGATGATATCTCATGTGAAAGGTGAGTGATATTTCCCATATATATATACAAGGTTCGTTTTTCCTGCAGTTACTACAGATAACTTATCTGCAGTAAGCCCAATACGACGTCGTTTTGGGACAGAAATCATGATATTTTTGTAATTTTAATTTATTTCAGGGTTATTATAGTTTTTATAATTATAATTTTTTAATCTTTCAATCCCAAAACGACGTCGTTTTAGAAGTAAATGCAGATAACTTATCTGCATTAAATGCAGAAATATTTTTCTGATATATATATATATATATATATATATATATATATATATATATATATATATAGGGCTTATCATTTCTCAAGCTGCCGGAGATAAAGTTATCTCCGACTGCTAAATCATAACCGTACAAAGATAGATCAATGGTGATAAAGGAAGAGAGAGAAAAGGGGAATCATAACCATTCAAAGGTTAATCGATACATATAAAGAAATAAATAATCAAAACGACGTAGTTTTAAGATGACCGGAGATAAATTTATCTCAAGCAGCTTAAGAAATATTTTTCTCATATATATATATATATATATATATATATATATATATATATATATATATATAGAGGTAGGATCATTTGATATCTCATCTGAGAGCCGTTAGATAAAAAAAATTCAACGACTCTAATTTGCAAGCATGTGACACCATTGATCTTTTTTGATCTAACGGCTCTCAGATGAGGTGTCAAATTTTAAATTTGATACTGGTGTCAAAGGATCCTACCTCTATATGTATATGTGTGTATATATATATATATATATATATATATATATATAAATCATCTCTTAAGTTAGCATACAAAAAAAAAATCAATTTCCCTTCTAGAAGTTAGCAATCGCAGAGACCGGGTAATCCTAATCCATAGGTATTCGTAGGTTATCTTTTATATGAAATTTTGGTGTAATCCTTATCTTTAAGTAGTAATATATATTTGGTTTGATGTAATCGTAATACCTATGTGTTCTTAAGTTAGTTTTGTATGTATTTTTTTATAGGTAATTTTTTAAATTTAAATTATTACATGTGATAATTAGAATATACTTGAAATTTTTTATTTTTTTGGAAATTATGATTATGTGTGATATATGAATCTTATGATCATGACATGAATATTGATTTATGTGCAATATATGGATCTTATTGAATAAATTTGGAAATTATGATTATGATATGAAAATTGATTATGTATATGGATCTTATTGAATAATTCTAGAAATTTTGATACTTTTAAGGAAACTTTCCAAATATGAGATTGATGATTGAATTTGAAATTTTTTGTGATTGTGATTAATAGTGGGAGGATAGCTTTGGGATGATACCTCCTAAAGTGATAAACACAATCTTTGGGCTTTATGCCTCCGATATTTATATGATGTGAAAAGATATTATCTGTTCTTCTCAAAGTGGTATCTAACAAGGTTTCTCGGGATATTAGTAGCAACTTTGGAAAGAGGTGTGCACACTAGGAAGAGATGTTTTGATGATGGCCAAATTTGTTTATTTGTGACTAGCAGGGTTTTTCGGGTCACAGGGTATACAGACAAGGTTTCTGGGTTTATCATGGTTCTCTTCCCACTAAATAGATTAAATAATATTAAACATGAATAATAATGAAATTAATACTTGATTCGAGTTATGATTAAATGACTTATTTGAATCATTGCTTAAGTTATGATTAAATTCCTTATTTGAACTATTACTTGATTATGATTAAATGACATATTTGAATTATTGCTTGAGTTATGAATAAATGACATATTTGGAATATTAATTAAGTTGATTATGTTGATTATTCTTAAATAAATGTCTTGATTGATATTGGGTTATATTATCCTCATTTTGTTTTGGATTGAGATTACCAGCTTTTACTAACCGTTTGTGTTTTTGTTTGTTTGGCTAAAATGATTCTTTGGGAAAGCAGAGTTTCAGAGAAATAGGTTGCAAAGTTCGGGGCTAGCAGTGAGCAGTGAGAATAATATCTCAGACTTTTCAAACTGGGCTTAGGATTTATAAATGTATGATTCTGGATTTATATCGAATATATTTTGGAAGGGATAAGTTATTATGTCTACTCTTATTTTGCCTACTTTTGCCTACCTCTTTAAACACCATTAGATTACAATCTCATTCAACGTGGAGATTTACGATATAAAATATATTCTTTTACCCCTTTCTCTCTCCCATTGACTCTCACTCTTTCTCTTTCCTCCCCTCTCTCTCTTTCTTCAATGGCGCTTCAGCATCAAAAAAATGTGCAAGTTTTTTTCTCAATTCATCCAACCCGGCCATTGTTATGAGCATTTACATAAAAAATTGAAATGGGATGTCAAGAAGAAATAAACCCATATGCCCTATGTTATGGAACCATGTAGGGCTGTTGTTGGGCGTAACATAGAGAGAACATATATCATTTTCTCACTTCAAGGTGAAAAACAAAATAAGAAGAAGGAGATAAGTTGATTCATTTCAAATTTCAACAACAAAGTAGAAATGTTACTGTAATTCAAATAAAGGGTTATTTATGGTTTTCATTTTTTTGTAATTTTGTGATTTCTGTCATGTTCAATTATATCAGATTTAAGAAATTTTTAAAATTATACTCATCCAGTAGAACTATCATGCCATTAATCATTACATGATTTAGATTCAAATATAAATTCAGGTTGTAAATTACGCAAATCGATAGAGAGAAAGGGAGGAAAGAGAAAGAGTGTGCGAGACAATGAGGAGAAAGAAAGAAAAAATTGGTTTATTTTATTTTGCAAATCTTTACCGTTGAATGAGATTGTAATCTAATGATATTTAGAGAGGTAGACAAAATAAGAGTATGCAGAATAACCTATCCAATTTTGGAATATGATTATATTTTAATTAGCCTTGCATTTGTCCCTGCACATGTGCGACGGTAACATTTCCCCAAATTAATTTTAGATTAGCTTCTGCAATATTTATGTAATCTTAATAAATAATTAAATGTTATTTTTGATAATTTCTCTATTATAGGAATATTTTATTATTGTTAAAAATTTGGGAGTGTTGCACTTTATCATTGTATATTGTTATTATCGTAAATTAGCTCAAGTGGGTGAACAAACTTAATCTAATTTTAGAATAATTATAATAATATCCATGAAAGTAAGGGACACAAGTGATTTCAACATGAAAAACCTCCATGGTTTAACAAGAGAAAAAAATCATGAACCCCAATTGGACACCTCAATCCAAAGGGATGAACTCAATACCCAACTAATCTCAAGTACTAAAGTAAAATATATTATACCTTTGGACGAACTTACTTTGATCTAGACATCTAAATTCAAGTTTCTTGATTATTAATTGATAATTGTTCCTTTATAGTCTACTTAACAGTAGCTATAACACTCACCCGACATAACTATAAGCCCACGATGGCATTATAAAATGTTACCTTTCAAGCAGTGTTATCAAATTCGAACTGGTCATTGACTTGGCCGGGATACTGATCAGTGGGTCACCTGTTCAACTTGTGGGTCACTGGTTAAACCTCTTGTATTAAATATGGGGTAAATATTTCTACAGCCACTTTAGATAAGGTTATCTACAGCTATCATTTATAACTATGTTCTCCCATGAGTAAATAGTTATAACATTAATTTTTTTCTCTCTCCTCAATTACTTTTCAGAACTTGTTTGCTGACGTGGAGAGAGAGAAAAAAGCAAATTTAATGTTATAAATATGTACTCCCGGGAGAACATAGTTATAAATGGTAGCTGTAGATAACCTTATCTAAAGTGGCTGTAAAAATATTTTTTCCATTAAATATATATAATAATATATAATAAATATAAAAAATTATAAGCATTATAACTAATAAGTGAAGATGGTCTAATGATAACTGTTGTAAGCTATATCCTTCTTATTCTAGGTTCAAGTCCCACCACTAAGATTTTTGGATATATATATTGTTGTGACGGAGTTCCTCAAATGATTCACGCGGAAGCGTTTACCACCCGGCACAACTAACACAGCGTCAATCTTACTGCTTACAACTACTTGGTTCGCTCTATAGGCTTTATCGCTCGGTACACACACAATCTGACGGGATGAAGTCCTCAAGCTTACCACTCAGCAATTTAGTTTTACCGGTAAGTAAATCAATATTATTAGTCGGTTAGCACATATAAATTATCAAAAATCACCAATCAATCAAAAACACAGCAGAAACAAGAAAATGTAAGAGATCAAAGATTGAGAGAAAGACACACCAAATTTTAACGTGAAAAATCTCTCCTAAGGCAGAGGAGTAAAAATCATGAGACACTAGTCTATAAAATCTTCCACTATAAAAAGTAAGATTACAAAGATTCAAAATTCTCTCGTCACACTAAAGGTACGCTCAAACTTCACCAACAATGGTGGTTATAAAGATTCTTCTTTAAAGAGGTCTCTCTCTCAAATCTCTCTTCAGAGGATTCACACATTCACACAGTGTCTCAAATACTTCTATCACAAAAGGTTTATTCTGATTATATAGATAAGAAGAAACCTTACACCTTCTTCTAGAGTCTTCTTCTATAATGAGGTGGCAACATTTATTGAGGTGGTTGTGTCCAGATATTGAGTCATGCACCCATAAATGAAGTGCATGTTTAGCCTTCAAACATTAGAGGAGGAACATACCTCAACAAATCTCTCCCTTCAAACTTTTATGCGTCGAGTTTAGCAGTTTACCAGCCGGGACTTAGCATCCGACAACTTGTTAACTCTCCCAAAAGAGAGTCAATTTAGTATTTTTATGATGAATTAGCTGCATAAATTTCATATTTATTGTCTTATTTCCATGATAATTAAGCTAAATATTATATATTCATGATTAAGTGTATTGAGATGACTAAGTATGAAAAATGAGTTGAATATCCTTGATTTTGTGTAAGAATAAATGAGTTGTTGAGTGATTTTACTTTGCAGGAAAAATTGATGTCCAAGTGTTGCACCAAAAAAGCTGATGAGGAAATCAATGATATAGCAATCGAGATGGCAGAACAACAAGGACAAGAGAATAATTCAAATTCAAAATTCAAAAGTTAGTCAAAGTTTCCAATAAAGGATAACTCATCGCAAGCAAGGGATAAGGACGTTTTTGAAGATTAAACCACATTTTATATCCCAAAAATCAAGGAAGATAGGCTCTTATCTTCAAAACAACAATATTTTCAGATTAATTAAATAAGATAAGACCCTATCTGATCAAGTGTTAATAGCCTTAGCCAAAAAGAGAAAAAGTAGGGATGAGATAAGGCTGTAGCAGCATAATTCAAGGATTAAACGCCCAAACTTGAGGCCCAAGTAACCAACCATTTTTCCTATTTAAGGAGGACTTCACCAAATGTCGAAGTAAGTCTAGCACCACAAAGATTGAAGGTAATTTCACATAGAAGTTTAGAGAGAGGGAGAAGTCCTAGCAAGTTGAAGTCAGATAGCAGCATCTTGCTATAGCATTGCTGAGGAGGAATCTAGTCGCGATAGAGTTTTGGTGCAACATAGTGTTGTAGTTTTAGAATCTATCTCAATATTTTCCCTTCCTTTTCTTTCTTCTTTCTTTATTTCCATCATGAGCTAAATAGCTTTTAGGTTGGTTGATAAAGTACCTATGCTGTAATGTTGTAATAGATGCCTAAGTGTAGAATTTTGTTAATTTTCAATTAGTTATTCAATGAGTATGCTTATTTCATTCATGTGTGCATGTCAAGAGATACATATATAATATTGAGGAGATTGAGGCCAATAAGTTTTCGAATCCAGACCTTTGTTGAATAGTTTGGATTAATTAGGTTAAAATGATAACTTAATTAAGTTGTGGGTAGAGAGATCTTTCACACCACGTAACCTTAGAATTTGAACTTAATGAATTCAGCAATTATTTTGGCCATAGATATGTGAGAATTAGTTATTGGGTATATATGTTAGGTTGGCGAGAGTCCTTACATACATTAATGTTCGGTTACTAATTGAAAGTTATTAAAGTCTATGCTATAGCATCATTACAATATTGTTGTATTAGGGAAATTAATCGTAACCTATTTCACATCCATCACTTTAATCAATTAATTTAGTTTGCTATTTTCTTTAGTTTAGTCAGTAATTTTCTTTAATACCGGCTTACCATTCCAAAAGCATATTCCAGGTTAGGTCTGGTACATATCATCACATACATCAAGCTTTCAATCGCTGACTAGTACGAGATCTTTAGCATCTCATCTTTCTCCTTATCAGTCCTTGGACACTACCTCTGTCTTAGCTTTATGTGTCCGACCAGGGGAGTGCTCACAATCATTGTTTTATCCATACTGAATCTCTTCAATATCTAAATCACTTCATAAGTTGTTCGTTCATCTAAGATATTTGAAAATTCACTTGATTGCTTCCCAATATTCTCGGTCGGGATTAGGTAAATACTGGCTTACCATTCCAATAGCATATGCTAGGTTAAGTCTAGTACATACCATCGCATACATCAAGCTTTTGACTGAAGATTAGTACGAGATCTTTAGCATCTCATCTTTCTCCTCATCAGTCCTTGGACACTGCCTCTGACTTAGCTTTATGTGTCCGGCTATGGAAATGCTCAAAATATTGGCTTTGTTCATGCTGAATCTCTTCAATATCTTCTCAATATAATTTTATTGAGATAGCCATAGTAGTTTTCTCGGTCAGTCTATTATAATCTTTATCCTAAGAATTTGCTTTACAGGGCCAAGTTCCTTCATTGAGAAAGATGAGTTCAACGCCTTCTTTAGGGCGATAATCTTCATTTTATCTTCCCATACAATCAATATGTCATCAACATACAAAAATAAAATGAGAAAATCTTCGGCCTCATACCTCTTAACGAATACGCAATGGTTGGCCTCTGTCTTCATGAACTTGTGCTCGGTTATGAAGGATTCAAACTTCTTATACCATTGCCAAGGTGCTTGCTTCAAGCCATACAAGCTCTTCTTCAATTAGCAAACCTAATCTTCTTTAGCTACCGCACGAACCCTTTATGTTGCTGCACATATATCTCCTCTTCTAGGTCGCTGTGAAGGAATACAATCTTTATGTTTATTTGCTCAATCTCTAAGTCCATAGATGCTTCCATAGAAAATACCTCTCGAACTAAAGTCATCTTCATAACATGAACAATTATTTCATCAAAATCTGCACCTTTCTTCTAATTGTAGCCTTTCATTACAATCTTAGCTTTGTATCTCAACTTTTGGCTAGTCGCCTCATGCTTGATTTTATAGATTCATTTGTTCTTTAGAACTTGTCTTCTTTTAGACTGATCAGTCCATTCATAAGTTTGATTATCTTGCAGAGACTTCATATCTCCTTGCATTGCCTTTTCCTATTCATTCTGATCGGGGCTTGACATGGCTTCTTCGTAGCTTTGGTGTTCTCCTTCTTCAGCCACCACAATATACTCATCAGGTGGATAACTAGTGGGCGGTCGCCTCACTCTTGTAGAGTGTCTTATTTTTGGTCGGTTAGTTTGAGAGTCCTGCACATCATTTTCTTCTAGGCAATCAACATCACCATGTACTTCATTATTGTCGACCAGTAGCTCTTCATCCCGGTCGATATTCTCTTCACAATTTTCTTCCCTTGTTTTTTCCTAAACATGGGGAACATATTCTTCATGCTAGTCGGTAACACAAATTTTGGGCTTCGAGATATCTTTCATGATCTCATCTTCATGGAAAATAACATCTCAACTTCTCACAAATTTTCTGTTGGCAAGATCCCAAAATCTGTAACCAAACTCATATCTCAGTTAATCGAGATGTATGTATTCTTTAGTCTTGGCATCAAATTTTGCATTCTCATCTTTGGGAATATGTACAAATGCCCGACAAACAAACATTTTCAAATGATCATAGGTTATTTTTCTACCGGTCCACACTTCTTTTAGAATTTCTCCTTCAAGTGGTCTGAATGGTGACAAATTTATAAAGTCTACAGTTGTTCGAACGGCTTCACCCGAGAATGATTTAGGAAGCTTGGCATGCATGAGATAACAAACATCTGACCTTTTCTTCATTTGTTCAATTCATTCACTTGGCAACTTTGTTTAGCCGATAAGTCATGGGGGGGCGTCTTCTCAAGCCTTATACAGCCCGCCTGGCAGTAAGCATCAAATGGGCCATAATATTCTTCCCGCATTAATCGATTGAACCATTTTTAGCTTCTTACCAATTTCTCTTTCTACCATGACATGAAATTTCTTAAATGCTTGGAGAACCTGGTCTTTAGATTTCAATAAGTACACCCACACTTTGTGGGAATGGTCATCAATACAAGAAATAAAATATAAAACCTCACCGAGCGATCTCTGCCCAATGGAGCAGGCGTCGGTGTGGACGAGGTCAAGAATATACATGCATCGTTTAGGCTGATCCGATCAAACAAAGGATACTCTATGCTGCTTTCCAACAAGTACAATTCTCCCACTGGTACAAGTTGATCATGTCCACACACACACACAAATATATATATATATATATATATATATATAGGGCATGTTATTCTTACACCTTACATCAAATCTTGATCATTGACTTCTTGGATATAAAATTTCTCATATCTAATGAATCAGAGCCACTTAACATAAATGAGATTAACAACTAAGATTAAAAGTGTAACTTACATTAGAACCGGACTGGTCATTGACCCGGTCTAGGTACCGGGTCACTGGGTCAATGGTTCAACCGGTGGGTCACTGGTTGAACCGCATGAACCGGATATATATATAAATTTATATTTTATACTTAATTATATAATAAATATATTAAATGGTGCCATCTACACAATAACCTGATGTAGTTTAGTGGTATTTGCTATGTTGTTTATCCTTAATGCAAGGGGTTCGAACCCCATTACAAATAATTCTCTTAACTTAAAAGTGATAAATATATTAAATGGTATAAATTATTCAACAAGTGATGGTGGCGTAGTGGTAGGAAACGACTCTCTTTAATTTTACATTACAATCGATGCCGATTGTACATCTTATATTTTCTCTTTTATCTCTATTCCCCCCTTCTTCTTTTCTTCATATGTATATTTTTTCTCCAATACTTTTATCTCTATTTTGTCTCTATTCTCTTATTTTGGTATTCTCTCTTATCTTTATTTTTTCTCCTATGCTCTTATCTCAATTTTCTCTCTATTCTCTTATCTTTATTTTTTTGTTCCTTCTTATCTCTATTTTTTTCTCCTATGTTCCTATCTTTATTTTCTCTCTATTCTCTTATCTTTTTATTCTCTCTTATCTTTATTTTTTAGTTTCTTCCTACCTCTATTCTTTCTCCTATGCTTTTATCTCTATCCTCTTATCTTTATATTCTCTCTTATCTTTATTTTTTAGTTTCTTCTTATCTCTATTTTTTCTCCTATGATCTTATCTCTATCTTCTCTCTATTCTCAATTCTCTTATCTTTATATTCTCTCTTATCTTTATTTTTTTGTTTCTTTTTATCTCTATTTTTTCTCCTATACTCCTATCTCTATTTTTACTTATCTTTTTATTCTCTCTTATCTTCATTCTTTAGTTTCTTGTTATCTATATTCTTTCTCCTATACTCTTATCTCTATTTTCTTATCTTTATATTATATTTTTCTTTATTTTTAAGTTTCAAAGCAATCCCCACTTCAGAGATTATCATGTACCCAATTCTACAACACACTTCTAAACCTCAAAGTCCGTTATTAAATAATATAGCCTCACTTGCTTCTTATCATGAAAACCATACAAAATGTGGGATCATATGAGACTAAATCTTTGTCTTCTTGAATTAAAGCAGTGTGTTTCCCTTTGTATTTTTCCTTTCAACAAGAGTAAGTTCTAAACTTTTATTCATGCATTTTCAAGAACCTATGAGCTAACTTAATATGATTATGCAATGTGTGATGAAACCTTTTCCCCTTCTCCTCCCTTGTCATTGAAACGTTAGATATTATAGCGTGCTCTAAAATTGCTTGAACTACATCTTGCTTTTGGCTTCAGAAAGTACTTTCCCATGTTGAAAGAAAAATTTCAAGGGAATCAACACTGCTTTAATTCAAGAAGGCCAAGATAGTCACATATGCACTCACAAATGTCATTGCAATTCGAAAGATACTCAAGAAATATGATAAGGTGCGTTTGTCTATTTTGGTTCTTGAGATAGATATTAAATTCCTCCTTTTTATTGATTTAAATATTTTATATATTAATTTTTAGGGTTTAGGATTTACATAAAAGTTATGTGTAGTGTTATTCATATAATAGTTAGACTCATTTTTATTTCTAAGTAACTTTTCAATTCTGACGGTTGAAAAATCTCAAGCATTTATGATTATTAGATTTATGACACTGAAATTTTATTAGTTTTGAGTAGTTTTATTTTCATCCAATAAAGTGATTAACCCTTTGTTACAATTTAAAATTTAGAAAAAATAAATAAATCTTCTCATTATATAATAAGTAAGATATCTATTTAATATTTATCTTATATATATTTATAAAATATTTGACCCATTTTATGTTAATATTACAGTATAAATAAAAAAATATCTTATGAATGAAATATATATAAATCAAATAAAATTATAAAACACAAGCTTGTGCACAAACCACCCAAAGCAATTCTTGAACTGCTGATTTTAAGTCCAATAATTAAGTATATTTAAATGTAATTTTTAAACTTATAAAATTAGTTTGCATGTGTCACTTTTGTGCATAAACTATAAATGATTGAAATTGGTTCAATACATGCTACATGTGTATTGCAATAGTGCAATAAAATAAGGGGGAAATAACTCTCATATTGTAGGAAAGTTATTTTTTTTTTATCAGTAACTCTTCAATTTTCGTGTAATATTTTTTTTTGTTTTTTTAATAGATATAAGTCACACACAAGATGAATCTATAGCATTAGATATCTATTTCCTACTGCATGAAAAAATTGAAACCCATAAATAAAGCCCTCAGGAGATAGAGTTTTCCATACTTTCCATTTATTTCTTCCTTTTGTTTATTTTTGTAGACACCCGTTTATGTTCTTGTGGATTTACTATTCTCTTCTAACCTGCAGTGTTGCTATTTGCTTCATATATTAGTCCACACACAGGAAAGGACCGTATTAATACCTTTTTAACATTCTCATTGAAGTTATGCACTGTTGCTGCTATTCAATCTTCTCAGGATTCAAAAACAACATTGCATACTGCTAAATATAATCAATCACATACAATTTACCAAAAAATAAAGATAACCCCACAAAAACTATTCTAACATATATGTTATAATATGTGTACTTTACAAACGACTCAAGATAATCACGTGGTTATACATAAGGTATACAAGAGGATAGGTATAAATTGTGATTCCATATCTTAAAAGAGCTACAAGAAACAAAACTTATAGAAGGTAAAAAAGAATGTAATGACAACTTTTCTTCAACTAGACATGTTATAAACAGGTAGATATACAGTTTAATCAAAATGGGCAGAGAAAAATAATAAGCTTGATCAGCTACTTTGAAGCCAGTCCTGGATTGCAGAGCGAAGAGCACGGTTGGGAACAAGATTGTGATGTGCAAGCTGCAAATTTGTCATTGGTGAAGTGTCATGACCACTGTCAAGCCATCCTCTTATAGCCTCAGCTTCATAAGTAAAACCATCCGGAGCTACATGTGGATCTCGCATGACTTCCTGCAAAGTAGGAACATAATCATGGGGAATTTTCTTAGATAACACTTTAATATTCAAAGCTATATCATTCAATTATAGAGGACAAGACTCAAAGAGTGGTAAAGCTATTACTTTGTGATTGAAATATCTCGGGTTCAAATCCAAGAAACAGTCTCTTTGCAAATATGCAAGAGTAAGACTGCATACAAGAATTGCTCTCACCCCTATCCTCGCTAGTCAGGATTTAATCAGGAGTGATTTTTTTATATCAATCAATTCATTTGGAAAATGTTGTGCAAGTGAAGAAAATAAAGATATGAAATAAAGTAAATTAAAAATAAATAAATAGGAAAAGGCAAGCATGATATCCTTGACTAACTTTGCAATGAAAAATGAGAATTTTGATAAAGTTTCATTTCCAAGGACAAGTGTTCATTGGTGTGGAGATCCCAAAACATCATGAGGACATAATATTTGAAATGAACTGAAAGAGCTAGTTACCTGGAAGATTGGACAAATAAAATATGAAGGAGGTTCACAAAGCCCTTCAGAACTTAGTCCAAAGGAGTTTGTGCCTCCAGAAGAAGCCCTCATTGAATTCAGTATCCTCCAGACATCTGAACTAAGGTCTGGCCGGCTTCTTCTGTTCATCTCACAACACCTCAAAGCCAAGTGAGCCAACTGTTCAGCCTGCACAAATGGCCAGTCTCCAGCCAAAGGATCCAATAACGATTTCAACTTTCCGGTATCTAATGCATATTGCACTTCCTTTGTTATTCCCAAAGCTGGTCTCCCAGTCAACAATCTTAATAATATGATTCCAAATGAATAAACATCTGACTTTTGAGTAAGTTCCCCTGAAGCAAGGAATTCAGGATCCATGTAGACAAAAGTTCCCTTCGGGTCAGTTCTCCAAAACTGTGTTGCAGTATTACTATAATTGTGATGAGATAATATGCGACAGATTCCAAAGTCACTAAGCTTACTAACAAGGTTCGCATCAAGGAGAATATTGGAGGGTTTTACGTCACCATGCACTATGCTGTGAGGTTTACAGGAATGGAGGAAGATGAGAGCAGAGCACAGTTCTGCAGCAATGCGAGTTCGAGCTTGCCATGATAATGGAGGAGCATTATCCTTGCAGGCAAGACGGTCTTCAAGGCTTCCATTAGGTAAATACTCATAGATAAGAGTCCAAGATTCTGGGCAGGCTCCTATAAGTGTGATAAGATTGGGATGCCTTAGCTTGCTCAATACATCAACCTGATACAAAACCACAAGTGGGGTTAAAACAAATATCCTTTTCACTACAAATCTGGATCCTCTATCCCTTCTTTTTAGAGACAAAGTTGATAATATATTATGCCAAGGTGTAACAACAAAGTTTTAGAAAATATGCAGAAGCACGGGAGTTCGGATTTCAGAAGAAATTAATGTGACTTTTTTAAAATTTGTTACTGCTCAGTCTTATCAGTTTTCTTTTATACTGATATTTATTATTTAGAGTGCAATCCAAAAGTTACAAGCAAGATCAGTTAAGGCCAAATTTATTTCATTCTTGGACACATAACAACTTGCACATTATCTTAAGAATTTTCAGATTATAAATGCTACAGGACAAATACATTATTGTTGATCAAAATAAGATGATGTTTAAACTATCACACAAAAGTCAAACCAGCCCACCTCCTGTTGAAACTCCATGGGTCCTTGCAAGCTGCTGGCGTGCAACAATTTTATAGCCACCTCGGTGTGACGCAGGATACCTTTAAATATACTTCCATATCCACCTTCTCCTACTTTTAGGGATGGACTGAAGTTATTTGTTGCTTCTTCAATCTCTGAAAAAGAGAATTCTGCGAACAATTGAGGCATGTGGGTGCTTGAGGCCTCTCCTTGTTTTTTCCTCAACTCCTCAGCATCTCTCAATGCATTATCACGTTGAATCTGCAACTCATCTCGTTCATTCTTATAGCTTTGTAACAGTTCCACAGCAGATATAATCTTCTGCTCCAACTCCTTTATCGTAAGTTCCAATGATGCAATTTGACTCTCTAGTGATGACTTCTGATCAAGGGTAAGTTGGAATTCATCCTTAACCTTGTCTCTCTGGCTCTTCATACTATCAAGTTCTTCTCTTTGGTTTTTCAGTTCTTCCTCCACCATTTTCCTCAGGTTCAACTCCTCTGTATATAAGCTTTCAGAAGCTTTAGCCTGTCAATTGGGTGGTTCAAACATTTGAAAGGATTAGGGGGCGTATCAAGTTGCAATCTCAGCACATGACTAGATAATACAACCTAAAATGATGCTTATTCATTCAGATGATCTTTAGCATTGGTTAAGGTTGATTCTTACATCCTCCACTTTCTTGTTTACCTCTTTGGGTCTGATAAATGCTTCACCACTTAGAAGAATTTAAAAACTAGAAAACTGGATACAAACAATGAAAAATTAACTATTCACATCATAAACATGATCATCTACACAATGCAGAAATCTAAAAAGGACTCAGGCAGCAGAACAGTTACCCTGCGTATAGCTTCCAAGGCATCTTTTTCAGCTTTCCCACGCCTAAAAGTTTCTTGATATGCATTTCGTGTAGCATTCGCAGACTCAGCCATAGCCTGTTCAAGTTGATCGTAGAGAGTATCATTCCTTCCACCATCCTGCTAGTGTTCAATCACATTATTCAGAATATTAGCATAAAGCTCAGGTATTAAAAATCTCTTCATCAATGAAAATTTAGATTTTAGAAAGTAAAAATATCTCCCATCTATTGAAAAAAGTCAACATGCAAAAATATGCACATGCTCCATAGCAAACACAAACATTGCTGAAAGAAAAAAGAATATTCGTGTACCAGTACACTAGGAGGAGATGGATGACGAACATCCTCTTTATTCACGCGACTCAAAGTCAAGTTTAATACATGCTCACTGCTCTCAGGAATCAAATTTGGGGTCAATGCTGGATCAATTGTACTATCAGAACATGTTGACAAACCTGAAGGGCTCATCATCCTCGACAGCCTATCTGATTCATCAGAACTTACTTCTGTAACCATCCTGCTACGTGGAGTTGAAAACACTTCACTGTTATCTGGAGAAGAAATGCTCACTCGATGTCCATCATTGGCAGACCTTACTCTGCGAAATAACTCTTGAACAGGATTTGTTAAATTTGCCTGACGATTTTGCCCCAGTGCAATCGTTTGAGATCTCAAAGGTCTCACAGAGTTTGGAACTTGCTGCACCGAAGGAGATGCAACCTCTACATTACCTTCATCCAAACTGCGATCCCTGCATTGATATGATACTTACCTCAGTAATTCAGTAACCAAACTAATAAAAACCAAGAGCAACCACAACTATTGGCAGAGATAACTTCAGCAGCAGAACATCCTAGTATTGAAATTATTAAATATTGAGCTTAGTATTCCTAGGCAACTACAAACCGTCCTTCATAATTACATTTATCTTTCACGTGACACTATATCCCTTGTACATCAGAACACGTTAATATTTTAGAAGGCCTCGTACCTTGTGTATATAAGGTGTCCTTTGCAGATAAAATATATATGACAAGAAGGTGGAGCGTGGTCACATACATATATGGCTTTCTTAGATCTGAGGTCCATCATTCTCCTGCAATGTCATGCAAGTGAGCTCATTGAAAACATAATATTGACATCACCAAAACTGATATAGAGATTGGAAAATTCTCAAGATACAAATAGTTAATCATCAGAACTTAAGAAATAAAGCACTATTTCTGCAAAATTACAAGTGGAATGGATTGGGAAAGGACTATGATTGCTCCATGCAACCAAAACATCCTTAGGGGAAAATAAAATCAAAGGGGAGAGATATAGTTCCAGCTCCATAGCTAAGAAAGTCATTGAACAAGTTCCAATCCCAGAACAGATAAGTATGGCTATTTGCATGCACAAGATTAGTGTCCATAAATCCAATAATTTATTTATCTTATTCCTTATGAAACACTAATAAATATCATCATCAGATTTCCTGAAAAATGAACAAAATAATATTGTGATTTGGGGAATTTTATCTGGCTTCTTACCTAGAATGGTACCTATCAGATGCTGCTCCCATAACAAGCTTTCGGATGCCATGCTGGGAGACAAGTTCTAAAATTCCTTTTTCAATGCTATCCATTTCAATATGCAGTTTCTCTGCTCGCACCTGTATTAGAAAGTTA
Organism: Gastrolobium bilobum; assembly: GCF_033153095.1. NCBI lineage: Eukaryota > Viridiplantae > Streptophyta > Magnoliopsida > Fabales > Fabaceae > Gastrolobium > Gastrolobium bilobum. The sequence continues at coordinate 143,389 of NW_026897095.1, read as the reverse complement.
TTAGTGGAAAATTCAACAACTTTTGAAATTCTATGCATATAATAGAACTACAATAACAGTTACCCCCATCCGTTGACAGATAAGAAGATATTCATCCAGAATCTTATGCATGCTTTGCCTTTCAATTTCCCGGTATGCTCGAACTTCCTGATCTTTCATTTGACTTGCAGAAAATTTAGCACCCACTATAACCAAGAAAAATCAAAGTTATAGACCATTATCAGAAACCGAAAATTGTATGAATGACAAACATAGCACAGCAGAGATAGAACCTTCAAGAGTTACAATATATTACAGTTAAATTTGGTTCTTGAAATTAACTACTTTAGTGACAAAAACATACATCAAATGATCAATTTGACAAATGTCACCCAACAACATCATAAAGCAGTCAAGTAAATCTTTAACTACTAAAATTTAAACAACAACAACATCTGAATCTTAAAACTAGATTTCTAAAATTAGCCTTATTTGGTTTTAATTTAAATCACCTGGTAATTTCTAAAATAGTGATACTCAATGAAATATATTACCAAAATTGAGTCCAAATTGAGTCAGTTTAGCTGTTACCAAATTTCAAGCTTGAAAAAAACCAAGCAATTTAAGGTATCAAAATCAAACAACAAACACATATACATAAGTATAGCATATAAACACATATTTTCTGCAAACTTACTCATGGGGATCATTGTTGCAGGCACATGAACGTGAAGGATGCAAATCCTCTTTCCTCCAGAGTGCTGTATTGTCCATATCAGATTCAATTTGCTCTCTTTCACATCTTTTGCCACAGCAAAATAGATTGGCTCATCAACCAAAGCAAGATTAGGCTCATCTAAAACTTCTCCCCCAGCAAAATCGATTGGCTCATCAACCACAATCCGTTGAGTTGTTGCAGGCACACTCGCCACAGCCATCCTTACAGTTACAGATGCAGGAAATATAATCATAAAATCAAACACAACTAATTTTTAAAAATAAAAAATAAAAAAAATCAACTTTCTCTCTCTTTTTGCCAAAAAAAACTCAACTTTCTCTCTCAACTATTGGTAATTATCTCCATATGATACACCCCATAAACTTAATCATCAAAATCTCTCAAACCCACAAAAAATTGTTTCAAAAAGATTGAAACTTTCTATATCTTCAATTTGCACAACACAAATAGGATCCTCAAGAAAACCTTCCTCCTCCTAATAGGAAAAAGAAAACAACAAAAAAAGCTTAACCTTAACCCACTGAGTCCTAGCCTAACTCACTTTACAGTTTCACACACAGAAAAGTACACGTTTAAATAAAATCTTCAACAGAGTGATGGAAAACCCAAGAGAGTGGTGATAAAAAGAAAAACCCAATTGGTTGAGGGGGTTGCGAGTTTGTTTCAATGTCAGAACCTCTTCTATTCAACATTATGCGACTCTTATAAAAAGACAAAACTTGTCTTAACCTCAAACTGATAAACAAATTGCAGAAAAATAGAGATAAATGCTGACTTAAAACAAATGTTCTTACTCTTTATATAAAGTAAAAATTGAAAACATAATGTAATACAATCTATTTAAATTCTTTGCAAAAAAAAAAAATCTTAGAGATAGTTTTGTTTGTTAAAAATTATAATGCATTAAAGTGGTTACTTGTTAAGTTCATGAGGGTTGTATTTTCTATTTTATTAATACATTCAAGATTTTATAATTAATATTAAATAATTTTAAGAATTGCGCCAGAGATATAATATATAATTTTAAGAAAAAAGTGTTTGACATTTTAAATGACAGAAAGTTATGTCAATTTAAGAGAGATACAGACACAGAAAATTTGAATTTTAAATTAAAAAAACTATCCAATTTCTTTCTCCCATGATTTCCGTTTTGCTCTTTCTATCTCTTTCCTAAAATGACATAACTTATGTCATTTAATATGACAAACACCAAACTTATATTTTTAATATAAAAAAATTAAAAAGCGTGTTTATTTGTCAAATTATATTTCGTGGATTACAAATTTAACAATTTCAAAAGTTGCACTGATGAAATGGGTGGAAACTTTCAACGTCAAAAGTTGAAGAAGTTATAGTATTAGTCTATTAGACGAGTTCCTATTTAAGAACTTAATCAAATGCTTTATTTTTCATTTACAGTTTAATATTTAAATTAAATTATGCATACGAATTAATGTTTTAATCTAATGTTATCAAATTAATGCTTTAAGGATTAAAATAAGAAAAAATTATTAAGTTAATACTAATTTTATAAATTCAAAACATAACCAATATAGAATACTAAATTCACTTCAGAAAACAAACTGCAAATAAAGAATAACTCCAACTTGGGATGATTTATTTATTTTAATGCAAACACCAACTTCATATGCGAGTATAAGCCTATCGGAACAAATCACGTTAGGTCATATGTAATTAATTTATGATATTCTTTTTGGGGAAAAATTATTTTTATGTTGCAGGTGATAATTTTTTTTCCTACATACTCTTCGATAACTGTGTCACTTTTTTTTTTTTTCAGATAGTGGAGCTCACAAATTTACCTCTATAACATGAAATAACTTATCTTCTTTAACATGAGATTAATAAAAATCTTCTTTTTAATTACATAGGTTTATGAGAAAAAGAAGAACAATGTAGAAAGTAACATAAACATTAAAAAATACTGTGGTGGGTTCCATTCCATGGCTATCATCCTCCATGTCGTAGCTTCTAACTAATTGTACTAAAAAAACTAAGGACTTTGACTGCCACGATTCCCACAAAAAAAAAATTATCTACTCATATGTGGTAGTGTGAAATTTTTGAGATTCCCCAAACAAAATAACAGTGATAATCTTATTTACTCATATGTGTTATAAGATTTTTGAAAAAAATTTCAAGAATGTAATTTTTTCGTTATTTTACTTTGTGTATAATTTTTCTTCCAAAATATCATCTAAGAATACCACTAAAGGGGTGAAATTCTTGAAATCTTTGGTGTTGGAAAATTTTTATACTTTTTTGAAAAAAAAAATTCATAATATTTTGGCCTACTAAATAATTTTTTGATAACATTCCTTGGAAAATGACTTTCCCACTATATTTCTGGGAATCATAATTCTCGGACACAAAAAAATTTATCCCCTGCCAAACGCCCCCTAAATGTCATGGAGTTGAAATTTTTTGCCAAATTGCCATGGCTCCAAACTCTCTTGTAATTTTAGTGAGTATGGTTTGTCACGGGGTACGTTGACTCAGGCTACCAAACTCATTATCGTTTACAGAGTTTGGTGGTTAAAAGAGTCAAACTGCTATCAGACAGTCTGAAACTCACCGAGGGTAGCAATGGATTTAATGTGACACAAAATTTGAAATATTTTACCGTAAAACTCGATAACTTTTGACTCGAGTCTCCGAATTATATATTTTTTTCGAAGGGGATTTAATCAAAATAATTTCCCAAAAAATGTTTTTTTGTGCCTTGTTTGGCATATTTTAATTTTATTAATGATGTTATTTAAATTTTCTTTCCAACACTAACAAATAATGCTACGGGAATTTGTCAACGTGTAGCTCTTGAAAAGTTATGTGGAATATAAAAAATAACCTAATTCGGATATTCGAACCAAAAATTATGGCCTTATGAAATTTTATAATAAAATTATCAAAATTTTGTACCATGTGTCATCAGCGTATAAGTATAGAAATTCGCTGTCACTGACAACGAGTTCCACATTGGCTTTAACATGTCCCTACTTTTGGAGAGCATTTATTATGTTTCAGGACCATCATTTTTTGGATAGTCCTTTAGTGTAAATGGAAGGGTAAAAATGGAAAAGAGAAAAAATAGCAAGAATAAAAAGGGAAAGAAAAAATTGGTGCTACGAGAGAGAACACTAAATTATTGGGTGATCCTATGACTTAGCCTATAGTAAGCTAGGCTTGGCCTATTACAAATTGTTAAATTTAATATGCTTATACTTTTAAAAAAAACCTATTTAGAAAGCAAGTTATAGACTTTTTTATATATGTTGGGCTTATAAGTCTACATGCTAGTTTATATCATATTATTTATTTTAAATAAAATTATTATTTTAGTAATTTTGAATAATAAAGTAATATTATTTTAGTTATTTTTTAATTATAAAATATTTAATAGGTTTAAACAGACTAATAAGCCTAGGATAAGGCTGTTATTTTTTAAATATAGATCAGATCAATCTTATAATTTGAGACTACACATACTAATAACTAGTGGTGGAGCCAGCAAGGCATTCTAACTAGTGCCAAAAAATCCAGTTGTTGCCAAAATAGCTACGGTTATACAGTTACGATCAAAATGTGGCTAATTTTCAAAAAACTTAAAATATAATTTACTATGTTTCAAGTGTAGTGAAGTAAATATGGCTAAATTAACCAGTATCAAAGCACTTGTTAATACCAACGTGGCTCCGCCACAGCTAATAACCAAATCAAACTCATGCTTAATCTATTTAAACTAAGGGAAAAAGATTTCTCATGTTGCATGAGAAATCTCATTTCCTACCACTCTTACTTCGATGTCCGTGCCAATCACTTTTTTATTTTTTATTTTTTCTTTAAGGTGAGCCTCACCCCTTTCTCTCCCTGTAGGAAAACTTGCATTTCTCATACAACATGAGAAATTGCAATTCCTTAAACTAATGCCTAATTTAGTGTAATTTATTTATGGGTCCCTCTTTTCTCATGTTGTAGGAGAAAAAATTCTCCTACTATAGACACAATAAGTGATGGATCCCTCCTCTCATTACAAAACAAAAATAAAAAAAAATTATTGCATACATTTTGATGTTTTCTAGTAAGAGAAAGAATTCTCATATAACATGAGAATTCTTTTCCCCTTAATTTATACCCGTAATGGCAAATTGGCAGTGAATTTGGTATCGTCAGTTCGTCACACTTTGGCAAAAAAAATTGGCATCGTCTAAAATTTAACCACGTGACGTGATATTGAGATAATTTTTTTTGAGAATCGTGACAGAGTAATCAAAATTCCTAGCTTCTCTCCTTCTATCTTCAAGTTGCTTTCGGAAATGGGTTGTAACATTCAACATCAAAAGCTGTAACATTTAAGGACCGTTTGGTAACCCCCAAGGATAGCTTAGTTGGTAGTTGAGCTCCTAAGAAATTGTTTGGTGCAGGGATCAAACTCTGCCTCAAGCAATTTCTTGGAAAATCTTTGGGGGCCAGAGGATAAGTCAAAAAATCTTCGGTTGGGGGATTAGTCTCGTCTTTTCTCCGGTTGCGAAGCTTAGTGCACCCACTGTTACAATGAGAGGCTAGCCCAAACGGGTCGTACCCCGAGGACATGGTGCCCGGAGAAGATTGAATGAGGATACCTCCTGGCAATGTACCAAAAAAAAAAAGGAGCATTTGGTAAAAAAAAAATTCAGGATTTTTGAAAAATTAAGTTTTTTAAATTTTAAATTTTCAAATATTATCATATTGTAAAAATCATATTTATAAAATTCAAGATTTACGGCTAAATTTTATTTTTCTCTGCCAAACGATTAACATAGAATTTATAGCTGGTGAAAGTTCTATCTAGCAGAGCCTGCCCCACCTTGCTTAACTTAAAAATGAGAAGTTTCGTAGAAAGTTGAGTGGGCTCCACTGATTCTGGCGGGTAGGAATTCCGTGAGGATGGCCTATGATTATTCCCTTGTGGTCTCACCTACATCAGAAAAAGAAAAAAGCACACATTACTTGCGGATTCATCTAATAAATAAATTAGAAACATTAAATATAAATTGAATATATGTTTAAATTGGTTTTATCTATATATGTCATTAAAGATGTTGTTATGAAATTCAAGCATTGGCTTAAAAAAGTGTTAACCAAAGTTTAAAAAATATTAAATAATAAATATAAATGAATAAACAATGTAGTATGACTAGTTGAGGAATATGCGTTAGCCGTATGTAGATACTCTTTGTTAAAACCGTCTGGTCAGGTCTTCGTTGAAAAAAAAAACAAAAAACTTTGGCTCCTCTCAATGTCTGTCTCTCTATTTGTATAATTAATTTAAGTGAGATTGACGTAGATATGATTGCGAAAATCAAAGTTGTGATAACTTATAATAATGAATCCATTAGACTTAGCACTTTTTCTATTCTTAAATATTTAAATATATAAATTATATTTTTTATTTTTTATTTTTTATTTTAATATTTCCGTTAAATAATAGTATTTTAATTGCAATTATGTTCTTCAAATTTGAAGTTGTTTAATATCCTTCTCAACTCATAAGTCTAATTGACTTGGTCAAACACTTGGTTATTGGATTACATGCATATTTTTTGTTATTCTATATTTTTTAATAGAATGGTAGCTTGTTATACAAAACGGAAAAAATAATTTTATGTCATTTTAAATAAAATTATCGTATTTTGATATATATTTATTGACATTTTATATTCTTTTTTCTCCATAAAATTAAGAGGAGGAAAAAAAAGAATATTATGAAACAGAGATAATATAAAAAATGAATAATTATATACCAAAACACGGTTATTTAAAAGTTATATTGTTTATAATAAAAAAAAATTATATTCTTTAAAATGATAAATATTTTTTTTTTTTATATAACCTGGAGGTATCCCCCAATCGAGGAGGGAAGCACATCCTCTGACCCCCAAAGATTTTCCAAGAATTTGCTTGAGGCAGGATTTGAACCCCTGACTCAAGCAAACTCTTGGAAGCTCAGTTGCCAACTGAGCTACCCTTGGGGGTTAATGATAAATATTTTTTTTCCTTATTTAAATGGAGTTTATCTTTATGTTATGAGCAATAATAAATAAGCATTATGCACAAATATTATTATTTTGTTTAAGGGTGATTACTTTGATTTTTCCTAAAATTTGTCTAGTGGGTTCCACATAACGTCTCAAATCATAATCTTAAGACATTAGGTTTGTAAGTTCTTCAACTTATATGAATTATTCACTTAATCCATTACTAATCAATTTGGAATTTCATCAAATGTCCTAACAAAAGTATGACTTATTACACTAAACTATTTTTATTTAGAAAATTAAATATACCTCTATTATTTTATGATAATATATGATTTCATAGATAAAAGAGATGTCATATGAAAAAATAGTAAGATGTTATTATATTTCCCTAAACATGAAAAATATAAATGTAATAAGTACTGAATCCGTAAAAGTTACTGTAATTAGTCTTTTGTTGAAGAAGCATCTTATGCTTAAGTGAGTACCAACATAAATGGTCCACCACCTTACAAACATTAAAATTCTGGAAACGCGTTTTCTAGCATATATTTGTTTGTTTCCTAAAAAACAATGACGTTCTTCTTAACCACTCAGTTTCAGCATACATATATAGACTGATATAGAAATCAAACCTCATTTTCAAACCTGTCTGTCATATATGCAACACGGAAGAATTATTTTAGAACTCAAACAAAAAGATCAAAACAAAGGACAGGAACAATGAAAATTTTCTGTTCGATGCCAATTGGAAGTTAGGTTTGATGTTTGTTTTTTAAAAGACATAGAGTTATATTATTTTAACGGGTAAAAAAACACAAATTATAAAAATCATAGGAGAAGAAAGTGGGTGATTATTTTTTAAATTTAAATGTTAAATAAACAATATTAGTTTGTGTCTTTTCCTCACGTAATTAAAATGACATAACTCTATATCCTTTAAAAGAATAAATATTTTTCTCTTAAAAGTTATATATCAATATGCAGGCATAAGAAAATATTTACTTTTTTGAATTTATGGCCTTGTATACAATTTTATCCCATTCATCTAGACCACTGAATAAGTGAATATATTGGAAAAACTTATGTGATATGACTAACATTAACATATAAAGCCCTTGTAATGGAATAAAGTTGATATGGAAAAAATTCAAACCAATTTAGAGAATTTGTCACATTTTCAATTTCCCATAGTAAAATTGTGTAAGCAAGCAAGAAATTCTCACTAGAGAAAAATTATGCCATTTGGTTAATGAATCATCAAATTAGTCGTTGAGGGAAAAAAGAAGAAGAAGAACATATTCAAAGAAACCAACATCAAATACTTCAAAGAATAATTAGATCCATGTTAATACGATCAGCTAGATGGTTAATTTCACGCATCTTTTTTATGGTTTAAAAATAATTAAGGAGAAAGAGCTTTGAAAATTAATGCTAAAGACCCATGTACATTAGTCATTTGTGATGAGGTTGGAAAATACAAACCAATGGGAATAGAGTTGACAGAATCTTTGAATTTAAAAAGAAAACAATTTATGTAAAAAAGAAAAAAGAAAATAACACTTCACAAATCAACACCTGTAATTTGTGCTAAACTATTACGAATTTGATAGTCAAAGCAATACGTAATCGTAATGTAATAGTGTAAAATATTATAAGAGGGACCCAGCCACGTTGTGTGTGAGGAGGCTTTGATCGTAGTTTGTTTTTGAAAATTAACCACATTTATAACGTGGCTAGATAATTGTGTCTAAGTTTTTGAATAAAGTTTAGTGTTAATTTTCATCTAATTTTTGTTGGCCCTAACTCAATAAATAACTTTACTCCGCTATTGGAGGGCCTCTCCTCATTGTAAACTTTATTAAAAACATACTATACTAATCACAAAGTTATAAAACATAAAAAAAAGAAAATACTATGGATACTAGCAAGGAGGGATTGATTTATATTCTAAACCAATGGGTTTATTACTCATTTTACATTTGTGATCGAAAGTCTTTGCCTTTGTTATATACCACAAATTTTATACATAAATGGGTAGGTATCTCTTCGCAATACATATGAGTTGTTGGCCCAATCTTTGATTTTGTGTGATGATATGGCTTACGTACAGTGACATGATGTTTTCATGAATAGACAGAAATGCATAGGAAATTAAAATTTGCCGAGGCTAGTACGTGAATGTCGGCCATAGTAATTCCCTAGGGATTGCAATTAAAAATGTCTCTCGCAGAGAAAAAGAAGTATAAAAAGAAGAATCATTTCAATGAAAATTTCTTTGTTGAAATTTCAGTATATCTTTCATTTATAACGTGATATGTGTTTTATTTTTTATTAATTTATTCTTTTATTTGATTTTAAAATAAATTATTTATTAATAATTTAATAAGAATAAGACACATGTCATATTGTGAATAAAAGATGCATCAAACACTAAAAATATTCTCCTTTTCAATAAATATTAGGGGTAGGACGCTATATGTAGCTTTCATAAAAGATATTAATTAGACGCGTTACCTATAAAATCCTAGATAAATGCACCAACTAGGCTCAATATATAGTTTGGGGCTAGAATTTTAAAATTATGATAACATTAATTATATGGTTAATTATATTATACTGAAACAATATTATGAGTTAAAATTTAGTTGACCTCAATTGCACCAGTAGCGCTTCAGGTGCCAAAAAACAATCTTGAATCAAAGTCATTTAATTTGCAGTAAGGATTTATTAATTTAAAGTATCCAGTTTTTCAATGGAATCTAACAAACTGAAAGTGATCACAGATATTATATTTCAATTTAAGGACAAGTATGTTATATTGTTTGGGAGGAGATATTAATTGGAAGAGATATACTATGTGCGCAGAGGAATCTGATTTTCAAACATTGATTAAAGTGTTATTATTTGACAATTTTTTTATCTAAATGTCACGCGAATAGTATTTTTTACCATACTGTCACGTGACGTAATTCACTATGACCGGTAGTGAATTACGTTTGCTAATAATTTTGTGACACGTAGCCACATGCGTACATAATTCGCTACTACTAATAATTACAAATTACGTCCAGTCAATTTTTTTCTGCGAAAATATGCCACGTGTCATAAAATCACTGGTGAACGTAATTCGCTGCCAGTCATAGCGAATTACATCGCGTGACAATTTGGTAAAAAATATTGTTCGCGTGACATTTAGATAAAAAATCTGTCAAAAATGACACTTTGATTGACGTTCCTCTTATTTTAGTTATGGCAAGGTGTTTTTTTTTTAATAAATAAATTAACTTTAAACTTTATAAATATATTTTCTAGTAACAATGATAAATTTATTTTCGAATAATGTCAAGTATCAATCTCGGAATCGCGCATCTAATGAGAATTTATTTAGGGTGTATTTGAATTCTATTTTTAAAAAATATTTTTTAATTTCTAAAAAAAAACTTAATTGATAATGTCTGTTTTATAAAAATAATTCTAAAAATTATATCTGCTATTTTTAGAATCAAATTTAGAAACATGTTTGAGTTGTTTCTGTTTTGTATTTTGACTTTTAACTTTTAACTTTTAAAATAAAAAAAAATAAAATAGAAAACATTCATTTCATTAATTACTTTACAAAACAATTTCAAGAAAAAAAAAGCAGAACACAATCAACTAGCCCTTAATTACCATTTCAAGTATAAGGATTTTGTACATCAATATTTATAGGAATACTTTGGTTAAAAGTTAAAATCATTTGGTTTCCAAATAATATTTCAAGTAACTTCTACTTCTTATCATTCCAACGTAGGGTATAAATGAGTAAAGGCAAGCCAGGCTTCAACATACAGAGGCTAGGCCTGTGTAAAATTTTTTGAGTCTAGTCTGACCTCTTAGCCTGATGCAAGCTAAAATATTGGCATGACCTGCTTTCTAAAAATACAAGGTCTGGCCTGGCCTTCAGATGATATATTGTAAATTGTTCAATAATTTTATAAGATCTTTTCATAATTTTTTTGTAATCAACTACAAATTATCAAAATTTCTCACAGCTAATGAATTTTAATTGAAATTTAGATTTAAAGTTAGTAAGGATGATAATTTTTAACACGACCCGTTAACACAACAAGAAAAATTTATGTTTGAGTCAAACTGTTTTCAAATTCGCGTTGTATTCGGGTTGGCAAAAATTGACCTTAACAAATTTATGTTGAGTTGCGTGTCAACCTGCAAACCCAAAATTGACCCGCATTAATTTTCTTATAGATTATTCGCGTTATGTCGTGTCGTAAACATGTCATTCATGTCTTATCATATCGTGTCGACCAACATAATAAGTAACACAATTTGGGGTTGACATGTTATTCGTGTCATATCGTGTCGTCGTGTCAACTCGCATAATAAGCAATACATTATAAGTTTGCGGGTTATTCTTGTCGTGTCGTCTTTAGAGGTGGCAAAGTGGGTGGGACGAGGCATCAACCCATCAAAAAATGAGCCAGTCCGTCTCGCCCCGCTTTTGAAAGTGGGTTGAAAAACTTGGGCCGCCCCGCCTTGCTTTTGAAAGTGGGTTGAAAAACTCGGGTTGCCCCGCACCGTTTGGCAGGCTGGGCGGGTTAGCCCGAGCCTATTTTACACTGACCCACCTCGTCTCGCCTATGCCCGCTATTAACCCGCCAAAAAATGAGCCGGCTCCGCCCCGTTTTTGAGATGAGTTGAAAAACTCATCCCGCCTCGCCCCATTTGGCGGGTGGGGTGGGTTGGCCCGCCGAGCCGAGCCCGTTTTGCCGACTCTAGTCATATTTGTATTGAAAATGTTAACCTAATTTTTAATTTTTGTTGTGTTTGTGTTGAATGTTTTGTGTTCGTGTCGCATCATGTTAACCTGAATTGTCATCCCTAAAAGTTGATAAGATTAATAAAATTATTTGCACCTGTAGATCAAAAGATATAAATTGTGATTAAGCCAATGTAAACTATACGCCACAAAAACTTTGAGATAGGTGATCTATTCTTACAATGAAATAATCCATGTCATTCTTTGCATTTGATGTGAAAAATAAAATAAAATGACTCCATAGTAAGACATTACTCTATGAGAAATAAAAATAACATAATGTTCAAAACTAGATATCAGAGCAGTTAGTCGTCTTCAAAAATACCAATTATAACCTCATAAATACCAGCCTAAAGAAATATGGCTGATTCAACCTTACAAGTAACATGTGTTGTTCTTTTTTGCTATTGTTGATTCTCCACCACAAGTTGTAGTAGTAAAGGGGAAGAAAAGAAATGATCAGCGGTTATAGAGAAGTTTATGGGTGCGACTGTTCGTTAGGGTTAAGAAGAAATATGTTTACGCAACAAGTGTAGGGAAAAGTGATTGAAATGCTTAAGGGAATTACCTACGACAATTAGGGAAAGTAAATATTAATAAAAAAATTACTTAAAAATATAGGGCAACTTGGAGGCTCACAAGACAGGCCTTGCTAAATAAGCATATGGCCTGGATTTTAAAGAGGCTTTATAATAAGTCCAAGCATATTCTATTTGTTAAATAGGCTAGGTCGGACCATAGGCTCCTCGGCTTGTCCAATTTACACCCTTAATTCTAAGTATACTAAATTTAAGAGTTTTTATAAAATAAAAATTAAATAATTTGATAACTTTTCCCTAATAAAAGATATTGCTTTTGCTTTATTTTGTTCTAGCCAACCTGCGCAGGCCCAACATGTTGGTCCAAGCAATCATATGCCAATAGAGGCCTTATTAATTAACACCTCATAGGTGAGCATATGGTACTTAGTGGAGGGGGTCCCCTTCTTCTTGCACAGCTCACCATCGTACACCCATGATGGTGAGAAAGCGTCTTGCTGTGACAGTGGAGGCAAGGCTAATGGTTTTTTTCCTCACCTTTTTTGTCTCTTATCAGCATCAGGGAATATTCGTCCCCCCTATGAAAATCTATCCTCTCCAACAGAAGAGACACATGATTTCCAATACTTTTATCAGCTGTTACCCTGATGGATTTTAGAGCTACCGTAGCCTACACACAGAACCCCCATCTTCGTAGCCATTTCTGCAATAGCACCATCGGTGAATCTCCTTTAGCTTTGGTCTATACCACTGCCTTTTTGAGCATTTTCTTATGACATATTATACCCCTTGAGGGATACAGACCTAACTTTTAATCCGTAATAGTTCAATCTCATTTTCCAAACACAAAAATTATTCATGAATTATACGCTGAAATAAAATAAAGTTATCTTTATTCTTAAAAAAATGATTTGTTTTCGTGACCCATGATAGACTTAGGCCTAACAAGTATAGCTGCTCTAATTACGTTTAAAAGAAAAAGCACTTTCCAATTGCTGAACATATAGTCATCATAGAGAGAGTTGTTGCATAGTGAAAGAGAGAAGAAAAGAAAGCCATTATGGTGAGAAAAGAAAATCCTATATAAGAGAAAGAAAGCCATTAGTGGGTGAAGTGAGAGTAATCCTTCATGAGACATTTTTCTAACCTTATTATTTTACATAGTGGAAGCCTTTTTGAACTAGGTCGTGTGGTTTTTTACTCTTCCATTAAAGAAATTTTATACATTAAAAACTATTATGTGTTCTTTATTGTTTTTGTTAAACCATAGGTTGCCAAGATTATGAATTTGAAGTTTTGATGATAAAAAAAAACTAACAAAGCACTAACGAGCTCAACATGGAAGGCAGTGCAACAAGTCACAAATGGTGCTAGGAGACCTATAATAGCCCATATTAATTAATTAGGAAATCAAGTGTAATTAATTAATTAAGCATGTTTTACTGAGTGAAATTAAGTATAAGGCTTAATTAAATGAATCTGAGTCACTTTGGAGTTAAAAAGTGTACTCAGTGAAAATTAAGGGGTATAAATGGGTACTGGTGAAAGTGCCCAAAATATAAAAATAAAAATAGTAATATTCCTAGAATAATATTCCAGACTTTTGGTTAAAGTTTGGTAATTATTGGAGTTGAATAGATAGACGAACCAATACCCGCTTAAAGTCACTTAACCTATGTTAAGTGACTAAAAGCCAAATGAGCCCCATTTCCCACCCCCATTTCGTCGAGCATCAGAGAAGAGGAAAGGAAGAAGGAGAAAGAAGAAGAAGGGAAAGGAGGGAGGAAGAGAGAGAGAGATCAAACCTTGATGGTTTTGGATGATTCAAAAGCCTAAACCACTCTAAATCTTCCCCTCTTTCATAATCCTAGCTTTGTTTTGAGTGGGGAGCATTGTGGAGAGAGATATTACCTCTCAAAAATTCGGCCCTTTGGTGAAAATTGGGGTTTTGAGAGTTTCTACCTCCATTGAAGCTTGAGGAGCCATCAATCCTTGGTTGTGTAACCATTGGTGGTAAGATTCTAACCCTTGAACCTCATGATTCCTTGAAATTTGCATGAGTTAGGGTTTGTGAATAGTAAATTGGGATTTTTATGAAATGTAGTTGAATTAGCTATGTTCTAGGAAGAATGGAACTTAGAGCATGTTATGGAAAATGCTAGGAATGTCATTTAATCGGTGGAAATGAGCCTAGATAGTCATTTGATAATTGTTCATAATATTGGAAAATTCATGCTTGGATTGGTTAGTATTCTAGCATGTTGAACAATTAGTGAGTTGAATGATTGATTGGATCCTTGTGATGTCTAGGATTGAGACATTTGGACCAACCGTGAGTGATCAACCATTGGAGCAAGCTATGGAGCTTGAATAGCTCATTGGAATTGGTAAGCTCATACTTGGGTTGTGCTTTGAATTGAGTAATTGATGGTTGATTGTGAAATACTCTTGGATGCAATGTGTTGATTGCATTACACCATGTGTAGGTGTATGTTTGTAAAAGTTGATTGCTGAAACTGTTGGTGAAGAACAAAGGTCGACTGAAGCATTGAGGTAAGCCTTCGGACCTTGGGTGTAATTCCCTTGACTGTTCTACCAAGCCCTGAAAGGGTGGAGGTTGTGATTGTGTATATAAATGCAATAAAATAGTGTAATGCTTTGTTATACGTATGTGTATGCATTTGGTGTGGCATAGGATGGTGTTTCCCTATGTTGGTATGTGGCATGACGATGCGTAAATCATACTTGGTAGTTAGCTGGCCAGTAGGACTATTTGCATCTGAGTTTCCTTAGGACAGCTTGAGAGCTCGAGGGATTTCTCCTGGAGATGTATTGCACTTTGCATAGATATGTATTTACTGCATTATTATTGTTATTGCTATTACACTGATATGGAACTGTGGGGTGGAGAGATGCTCCAAGGACCCCTGGTTTACTGGATATATTCGTATATCTCACCCCGTGTTGTGGGGACCCCCTTTCAGGTAAGGATGCTGCAGGAGCCTCTGGTGGCAAGTGGCCATATCTGGATTATGCATGAGATGTGGCATTCCTTTTGAGTTTATGCATGCCTTTTGTAGTTGACATGTATAGGAGTTTATTTTGAAAGCCCTTGGTCATTTGTATGCCTTGATTCATTGAATGAACTTAGCCTATGCTCATGCCTTTGGTTACACCTTTTGTTGATGGGAGCCAAGGGAATGATCATAGTGTTTTGTAAGCTAAGTTCTATGATTTGTAAAGGATATGTAATGTAGATGATGCCTACTTGGAATTCAATATATGCATGCTTGTTATGTATTGAGTTGTTGAATTGGTCGGGCTGAAAATCAATTAGGTACCCTCTTCGTTAAACTGGTAAACGATGAGAAAACAAAGGTCATGCTGTCCAAATTCTAGCTAAATCTCATGAGGAGAGGTTGGATGAGTGCTAGGATTTAGTTTTGGGGCATGGACATTTGGGGTTTGTAATGGGGATGCATTTTCCCCTAGGCTTGGACTTGAGAAATGTGGGAATTGGAATTCCCTGGCAGCGCGCTTAAGCGCCCAGGAGCGCGCCCAAGCGCCCTGCTGCCCCTGCGAGTGCCAATGCATTCTGCCTCCTCGCGCTGGAGCGCCCAAGTGGGGGCTTAAGCGCCCAGGATTGCGCGCTGGAGCGCCCTGGCGTGCGCTTAAGCGCCCCTTGCTGCAGAAAGTTGGGTGGCTTACTGCCCCCTCGTGTTTTAGCGCCCAGGGTGGGGCTTAAGCGCCCAGGGTTGCGCGCTTGAGCGCCCTGGTCCGCGCTTAAGCGCCCTTCGCCACTGAAGGAGGAGATGCTCCTGTCTCTGCGCGCTAAAACGTCCCAGTGGGAGCTTGAGCGCCCAGGCTAGCGCGCCTGAGCGCCCTGTTGCGCGCTTAAGCGCCCATCCATACTGGAAATGCTAGTGCTTACTGCCTCCGTGCGCTTAAGCGCCCAGATGGAGGCTTTAGCGCCCGATAACGCGCGCTTGAGCGCCCGGTAGCGCGCTGAAGCGCGCGGGGCCTGTGACCAACACTCTCTTGTGTTGCTTCAAATGGTCCTAACTTGGGCTACAGTGCTCCGATTTGAGCACGGTTTGAAGCCACAGGTAGCTAATGAAGAAACCTACAATATAGTAGAAGTATTGAACTAAACAAGAAGTAAATTAATGGTTTAAAAATGGAAAATGAACATGATGTTAAGCTTAATTTATCTGTTTCCGCAAGGTAATTTGGTTATGATCACGAAATTGGGTATTATAAGTTCGGTACGTTTTAAAATGAAAAATTTATCCGGATTTTAATTGAACCCATGTGATTGTAACTGCGCTTAATATCATAATGCGATGTTAACAAACCGGTTCTAGAACGGGGTGTTACAAGACCAAGACAAAGTACAAAAATAAAAGGACTACTCAAATCGGCAAAGTCAAACTGAATGTCAAAGGATTCAAGCTTTACAAGGCACTATACGGCTAAAAAATGAAGACGAGTGAAGACAAATGAAGACTCGTGTTTACATTATTTGGAATAATATAATAGAGTCTTAAAAACTTAGAGAATGAGTTAATTGAGCTTTAACTTGAGCATTGCATTTAGAAGTCATAAACTCATGCATATTAATCTTACATACTTTGATTATACATACAAAACCACATATACACGGAGAGTTGTTATATTGGAGTGAGACATATCCATACATGTGTGTAAGAAGTGATTAGGAATCATTTAAAAGTCACTATAAATCATTTAGATCGAAAATCAATAAGTGAAAATGCAAATCTGTGCTGAAGCAATCGATGACCACCATGGAATAATCGATTACCTGGGTTGCTTGAAGAAATAATCGATTACCTGATGAACAATAACTGATTATTTGATTGCTTCGAAGAAGAATCGATTACTTATCGTGGAGTAATCAATTATTCTTTATTTTAAGTGACTTAAACTCGAAGTTAACCATATAATTAGATGTCTAGTGGCTATAAACAGCTAGTAACTTATTTAGGCACATATATAAACACTTGTTAGGGGTTTCTGAACAAGGATTAACGCTAAAAAACACCAAAATACAGAAAATCAAAGATTTAACCCCATTTAGGCTCTACTTGCATATCGTTAAGAAAAAGCTCAATATCTCTCTTTTCTCTTAGTTTTTTTTCTGATCTTTCTTGTAATTCTGAATGTGGGAAGACTGCTCTACATCTGTTTTAAGCGACTGAATTTCTGTAATGGATTTGAGACAATTAGAGTGATCCGAAGGGGCTTAAGTTGATAATAATCGAGGTTTGGTTATAGTGCTCATAAAGTTATAGTTGTAAATCAGTTTTTCAGACACTGGTTGGAAGTCTAAAGATAGTGGAATGATCTACCTCAGTTCAGATGTAGCTCTCAAGTGGTTAGAGAGTGAACCAAGATAAATTCGATATTTTTGTCTCTTTTCCCTATCCTTTTAATTTTCGTTGCATATAACTCATATTGTATGTTATACATGATATGTTGATTCTGTATTTGGATTAAGGATTGTTAGTTTTCTGTATGATTTCGTTCTTGCATATTTTCTTGAAAATGAGTGTTGAAATTTATTGTTTCTTGTGAAAGAAGTTATACACAATGCACTCCCCTCATGTGTTTCTATTTTAGCCATTCTTTTCTTTACAATTTCCTTCAAATTGTTATTTTGTTTTTCCATTTTGCTTCCCTAACTTTCAAACTAGGTTGCATCCTTACCTAATAGTGGTATTAGATCTCTTAGATCAATAATTCTATGATGTCAACGATGGACAATATTGTCATTCATAATGGTAACAATTTTAAGCTCATTCCAGAGAACTATTTGTATTGGGAGCCCATGATGAAGGACCACCATTGTTGCAAAGACTTGTATAAACCAATCCATGAGTGACAAGAAGCCATAAGGGAAAAGAAATAATGAGAGAGAGTTCCTAAATTGGAAGGCAGTCATTATTATCCGCAAAAACAATGACAAGAGTCTGTTTGAGTATATGTTAACCTACACAAATGTTCATGATCTATGGACAAAGTTTGAATCCATGATTCATAAGAAGACATCATGCAATGAAGCACACTTGGTGCGCTGACTTGTGAAGTTAGAGTACAAGGATAGACAAAGCATTATTGAGCACTTCAACACTTACAAAAGGCTCGTGAATTAGCTGACAATGATTGATATGAGGATTGACAACGAGTTGCAAGCTTTTTTACTTCTCAGCTCATTGCTTGAGAGTTTGGACACTTTGGTTGTGACATTGAACAACTTGGTCCCAGAAGGGGCTGACTAATGACTCGGTTGCAGACAACCCATTGAATAAAGTGGGTAGGAGAAAAAAAAACAAGGGACAACCAGCCAATTTGAAGCTAACATCATCAAAAATCGTAGAAGATTAAAGAACCAAGGTAGAAGTTGTTAACTGTATATGGTTGAAAGGAACATGAAGTACAAATAGAATGTGAGAGCTACCTTATGTTTTGTGAAATGTATTAGAGTTGAATGTAGTATATTTTGTTTTGTATACTGAGGCAATGAATATGTAAATGTATGAGCTTATGGAAACTAAGACGCAAAATAGTTGTAAAGTGAAAAATTAGTCACTGAAAAATGAAATAGACGCATTGCTTGTATGGATGAGCTTTTTCATTAGAATTAATGCTTCAAATGTGAATTTATGTTTATGTATCTGCAAGTGTTTGTTGTTGGGCAAATTGGTTATGCGGTATTGAGTTTTCTATAGAAACACGACATTTCTTTGAGTAAGTCATGATGCTTACTTAAGTAAATATCTTACTTGGGTAAATCAAGTCTTTTACTTGAATGAAAGACTTACTTGAGTAAATCCCCATTGTTATTTGAGTAAGCTGTGCATAAAAAAAAGAATAAAACTTTAAAAATATTTTCACCCTCTAGAATTAAACACATTTTTTTAAATAATGAGCTTGGGCCATGAACTCTTTTGACATGACTAAGCTTGAATGCTAATTTATGCATGAGTTTGTGACATATTATTCGACTTCTATTTAAACGTGTCTTTTAATAAATCACATAAACGAAAATTTTAGAAAAATATTTAGCAATTTAGATTATAATAATGTGAATTACCGAATACGCATGAGGTATTACAAAATCCTTACGAATTACTTTTTTTTTTTTTGTAAATAAAGAGGGGCTAAGCCCCTCCTTACGAATTACTTTATTAATATATATCTACCACAAAAGTCATACTTAATTTCGTTGATTATTTGTTTTTTGAGATAAATATTATTTTTTATTCATAATACTATTATACACTTTCGGTATAGGAGTAATCCTTTCAAGTATAGAATGATACGGTAAATCTTCTTGATAAGTAATCATTTTAAGGGGAGGGTTATACTTACCACCAGCTAAACTTATCACCCTTACAATTAATCTAATCACCGTTAGATTAGAATTAAATCTAATGGTGATTAATTACCGCTTATAATCTTAATTTTTTTTCTCACGTCCCCTCTTTGTCTGTCTCTCTAGGTTTTCATCCCCTCTCTGTCTCTCTCTAGTTTTTTTTTTGGGTAATCAAAAGGGAAATGCCCCAAAAACAACAAAGCAAAAAACAAAACTGCAAGAAAAAAAAACTAATCAGGTGCAGCAGCCCAGATCTGAGCAGAAGACCCCTCCAGACATTTTTTAATAAGATTAACGAATGACTTAACGAATTTTTTATTGTCTTTGACAAACCCAGGCCATTGCAGTATACTCTTAATCTTCTTAGGATCCATGGACATTTTCAATTTGGATATTATGTTGCCCAAGTATCCGAATCATTTCTCTTTCAGGGTGTTGGAAGCCTTTACCACAAATGCTTTAGAGTTTTTTTTTTACATACTCATCCATTATCCTTCTTTGCCTAAAAGTGGCGAGGCTCTCATATATGTTTCTCTGTTCGATCTCTAAATCATTGAATCAAGACTGCCATTGAACCTTCCAAATCTAGAGAGAAAAAAGAGATAGACAGAGAGGGGATGGAAACATAGAAAAAGAGAAGCAGACAGATAGGGGATGGAAACATAGAAAAAGAGAGGCAGACAGAGAAGGGATGTGAGAGAAAAAATTAAAATTATAAGGGGTGACTGATCACCGTTAGATTTAATTATAATCTAACAGTAATTAGATTGGTTGTAAGTAGGGGTGTAAATGGGTTAGACCAGCCTACATGGGCCTACGACCTAGCCTATATTAGGCCAGACTTGGCCTATTACAAATAGTAAAATAGAACATGCCTAGACTTTTTTTTGTACATGTCGGGCCTATAAGCCTACAGGCTGGCCTATATCATATTATTTATTTTAAATAAAATAAATAAATTTAATATTTTAATAATTTTGAATAATAAATTAATATTATTTTAGTTATTCTTTTAATTATTGAATGTTTAATAAGCTTAAACAGGCTAACAAGCCTAGGCCAAAACTTTAATTTTATAAATATATATGTCAGGTCAGGTTTGTAATTCGAGGCCTACACAGGCTAACTGGTCAGGCCAGACCTAATATTTTTTACACAGATCTGACCTCTTTATATCAAAGTCTAGCCTAACCTAACATATTTACACCCCTAATTGAAAGGGTGATAAATTTAGCTTGTGATTAGTATAACCCTCCTCTATCTTTAAACCCAAACTTTCATCTTTTTCCTAAAAGTGCAGATAGCTTACTAGCTATTATGCCTAATTAAATCCTTGTGGTTTAACAATCTTTATCCAACCGAGGAAAACTTTTTTTTTTTTTGTAAACAACTGAGGAAAACTTAACTGATTGCTAAGCTTTCATATAATAAATTCATACATTTTTTTTTAATTTTAGCCATGACGATATAGAAATCTTAATATTATATTTATCAATAACTTTCCATATTCTCTCCCCTTCAAGTTTGATATGAGATTACAACCACGTTAGTTGTTTATTTTTTATTTTTTTAATAAATATTATCGTGCATATACAAGGTCGAAATTATTTAACACTGATGTCAGATTAAAATATTTGATATTAAATCATAATTGTTGATTTTCAATAATCTGAAGCATATTGCCCCTACAACATTATTATTGTATCTCATGTTAACTTTTGATGTTGGTGTCATTTGATAATTTTCCCCAATTGGCATAAATTACAGCCGCCACAATTCCATATTAGCTGCGGTAGCCAATCGTCATGTTGAGTCCATTATTATAGACTCAGCCTATCGTATTAAAGTCAACCTTAAGATTAATCACTTGTTTATTTAATAAGATAGATTAAACTGTAATCAGAACCAACAATCAAGACAGAATAAATTCATAATCTAATTCTATCGATGTTGACCATTCATTATTTAATTCTCTTAGCATTTAATTGTAATTAATCAATCTATAAATAAGTATGGAAATTGTTGTTAGCATCAGCAGAAAGAATATGCCAAAGGAATATAAAGAATCTTTCTTTGATCAAAGTCGAGGAGATTTATGATTCAAGCCAAATAATTATATATTTATACATATATAAATGTGGTGTTTGGGAAAGGGGGATTAGATTGCAACGTATAGACAAGTTCCCTGGTACTACTACACAGGGACAAGGTAAGCCTGCATGATACATATTTGGCAATTAGGATTCAATTAATTCCTACAACATAAATTAAAGTGTTCAAAAGTATTATAGAAAAATAACAAAAATATTATTAGATGAGGATCTTTGACACCATCCGGCGTATCTATTTGGTAAAAATTATTATTTATCAGCATGACTTTTTTGAACCTTTGAATTGACACAATTACCTACTGGGAATGGAAATATCACATGTTCACTTTTGCAATTCAGTATCACATTTCACAATTGGACAGTGATTCTGTAATCAATTAATGTTTTTTTTTTTTATCTTATCTTATGTATATTTATTTTTTTGTGAAGCTTGCTAAAAGTGTTCCTCGTCACATGGGATAATGATGAATGTGTTAAGATAAAAGTACGTGCTTCGACCTCATTAAATAAATCATGTGATAAGAGATAGAGATCATACCATCCTTTTCATACCAAAACTATCAATTAGTTGGTTCGATGGAAAGCACAAATATTCTGAAAATATAAAGTTAATGCAAGGAATATAGGAAGAATCAGTGTATATATATGAACCAAAAGAATAGATCATTGACTAAAGAATGACATTATTAGTGTATATATATATATATTTGTTGATAACTACTGTGTTATGGATATGTTGAAGACTGAATTTCCAAGACAAAATAATTTTGTGCAAACTCCCTCATGTAATTGATAATGATTGACTATGTTTCTCCACTCAACCCATGAGTGAAGTTCTCGGGACCACTTATAATTATTTAGCTTCATTCCCCACCCACAGTCTCTTTTCTAAGGTGGTAGAATTCAGCAAAATCATGTTGATAAATTTCAAAACATAAGGTGACTTTTTAAAAGTATCCATAATTGGGGAGGTTTTGCAATCACTAATCAATACCATTAAAGGAGAGTGTAATCTGTTAACATCAATTAGGACTTTTCATGATGTGTGAGTTGCGTGTTCGAGTCGAAGTAAATCTTGCAAATCTATAAATATGGTTTATCGTGAAGCCAAAGTCTACGATAATAAAAGGATGTCTCGGACTAGGATTATTAACGCATCAGTCGGAACGAATTTTCTTCGAGATTAAGTTTGTGTTTAAATACATCAACTTGAATACAATTAGGGATATTAGGGACGAGGAAGGATATTGTGACAACCAAGTTGTGTTATTATCAAATGACTACCAATCAATTTTACCGTTAGATCAATTATATTGATCCAACGGTTATATTTATTTTCATTTTTGTATAATCATGATTTCCCAAATTTAATACTTTATATTTATTTTCACCTTTGTATGGTTATGATTTCCCATATTTAATGCTTTCACTTTAAATATGGGGAATCATGACCATACAAAGATGAAAATAAATATAACCGTTGGATCAACATGATCGATCTAACAGTGAGATTGATTGGTAGTCACTTGGTAGTAACACAACTTGGTTGTCACAATATCCTTCCCCATTAGGGATATGTAAAATAATCAAAGAACTGAACTGAATTATAAACCGCCCTTAAAATAATCAATTTTTAAAAATCTGTTCATGAACCGAATCGGTTTTTTAAAGAACCAGTTTATGAACCGAACCGATTTTTAGAACCAATTTAAGAACCGAACCGATTTCGAACCGAACCGAACCGAATCGTTTTCAAACCAAACTAAATTGATTTTTATAACTTTATTTTTTAAATTTTTTTCTTTTCAAAATAGGGTCGACCCAAACCGGTTTCGAACTGAACCGAACCACTTCTGAATCGAATCAGTTTTGAACCGAACCCAAACCGAATCGAACCGTTTCAACCGAACCGAACCACTTCCAAACCGAACCAGTTTTGAACCGAACCATTTAAACTAATTCGATTCGGTTCGACGCATACACATCCCTAAATACAATTATCAACCTGTGACCTGATTTATTTATAAAAAATAAAAATTTGATTTAGTCTGTTAAAAAAAAATAACAAAAATTTATCCAAACAAAATATAGGATAAATGTACTAATAATTTCACAAAGATTCATAAATTCAATGTATATCCAAATAGCATAACATAAAATATTTATTTTACAAAAATTCTACTTAACCAATAAAATTAGGTGAAATAGGTTGAGGAGAGAGAGAGAAAGGGCTATTATGAATAGTATAAAAATTGTAAAATAAAAATAAAAATAAAAATATTAGGCCAGCCCGAGAGATTCTAAGGCCATATTTTTGAATTGGAGTTTAAGGACTTTTTATTAAACTAACTTTTATATAAATCTAAGTCTTATTTTAATAATCAATTTTAGACGTGTAAACCCAGACTTTCATTAGTCGAGCCAAAAACCCTAAAAGCTCTGATTTATTTAGCACCCGTTGGACCCGTTAATGAACTACTTGACCTGTGATCCGGCCTGTTTTCCTGATCCGAATGGCCCATCAGTTGCGTATTTATATTCCCATTCCCGCCATTATTTGAAATTTGCAACCCCCATGCACCTTTCTGTTTCTCTTCAATCTTCATTGCTCTCTGGTTCATTCGAATTCGCAAACCGATTTTCCTTAACGGAACCAACAAACGAACTAGGGCTTCAATTTCATCTTCGAATCGGAAATGAAGATCAACAAGGCATGCGATCTCAGCTCAATATCCGTCCTTCCTCCTCACACCAGGTTCCTCTTTCTTTTCCCTCTTTGTTTTTGCCTTATCGTTGTTTCTCTGCTTAGATCCGGAGGAAACGCAAGGAAATAAAAAATTAAAAAGAAAAATCTAACAGTACCTCACTTTTCTCTCAGCTCGCAATAAGGTTCCATTTCAAAATATTGGTGTTGAGATATATATACTTTTTTTTCATTTATGCTTTTTTGTTGTGGAATGCAATCTTTAGGAGACCTAACACTGTACCGAGTGGATTGCAATCATCGCAGCCTCGCTCACAACCATCTCAGCAATCAATTTCTCATGGACTTTCATCTCACTCTCAGCATGCAATGTTGTCTCAGTTCTCTCAAAACTCTCAGGATGAAGCTGTGATAAATAGCCAGGTTAAATCTCGTTATCACACGAACCAGACATTCTTGTTTTCGATATACAATATCAATTTTCAAATTGCAAAAGTTTACCAGGGTTTAAAATATTTTATTAAACTTGAATTTTGCATAAAATTGATAGTATTGTACTTACGAATTAACTGTGAGTTTGGAAAAACCTACTGCCAAACTAGAAGAGAGGAACATGAATTGTGAGAAAGAAATTAATAGTGTTGTTTTCATACTGTGCACTTCTTAAGCTGCATTATTATTATTATTTTGCATGTCCATTTTGTAACTCTTGGATCAAGATACTGAAGATTCTCACTTGTTTATTTTGTTAGCATGGTTCCTCATTTACAAATTTGCAAAAATATTTGGCTGTAAAAGTGTAAAACCATACTCTGCAGTGCTTAAAGTGCATAAGAGAATGAATATATTTTATGCTTAACTTTTTTGTACTGAATATTCTTACTTAAAAATTGCTAAACATTCCTTAAATCCTCATGTCCTATTTACTTACAAATGAATAAAGAATCCATGGTGTACTACCTTGTGTAGGACAAACTGATACGGACCAACAGCAATTAACAAGGAATCAAATAAAAGAAAGAAACGAGACCCAATCTTATATATGAAATGCTATCAGTATCTGTGTTACAATAAGGAAATATAATTGCCAAAGACAACTTCAAATATAACTACAGAGGCAAATTGACGAACAATGCCAATTAAGCTCCTCTTACATACAGAAAACAATGCAGCAATGGAAACTAACGATGCAAAATAAGAAAGATAATGTGAAGCAATTGGAGAGGCTTCACTCTCTCCCAAAGTCTCAATTCCACTCTCTAGATTCTGGATACCCATTCCCTCTCCTCTTCCGCGTTACTTATCCCTCCTCCATCCACGTTGTTTTGCGTTCCCACATTCTGTTGTAACAAACTTGCTGAGTCAGCAGTGGAATCGTTGCTGTTTGGGCTTGGGTCAGCCTCAATGGAGGTCCAAATTCTTCTATGCTTGTCTCTTTTGTACACCTTATTGGGCTTGGAGTGGTTTGTATCACAAACCTACAAATTTGAGGGGGGGGAAACTTCTTCTACCCTGCTTCTGTTCTCTAACTTTTTCTAATGCTTTAGGTTTATTGCCTGGTAAATGGAGAACCTCTAGTAGATCCTTCATCCAGTTATGAATTGTTTTAAGTAAAACAAGCATATTATTTGTTTGAGTTATTTATTCCCTTTATATGAATTCTTAGACATAAATATATGCAGTCCATAATTCTGACTATATGTTTATTGTGTTCTTTTAACCCTTCCAGAGAGTTTGTTCTCAAGAACATGAGAACTCGGTGAGAAGGAGTTCTTGCTTGCCCCGAATTCAATATTCACGGGAAGAGAGTCAACAACCCAATTTGATATCTTCATCCACTCTCATGCGCAAATGGAATTCTGCAGATCATAAAAGTAAGGGCACTCCATGAAAGTATGGGTTATGTTTCTATAGCTTAAGTCTTTAGCATCCACGTTAGACATATTTAATAATGGTGTGGCTTGGCTATGCAAAAGTAGGGCATCAATTTAAGTTAGTGTCTTTTACATGCACATGAGTTCAAAAAATAAACTGAATATTATTTTCTCTTGCAGGCCAGTTAAGTGAAGGACTTGAACACCGAATTGGTATAATGGAAACTTCGTTGAACAGGATTGCGATGATATTGGATTCTGTTCAAAGTGATGTAATGCAAGTTAACAAAGGAACAAAGGAAACTAATTTAGAGAGTAAGTGACTCGTCTAATATATTGAAAGTATTCTGAAAATGATTTATGGAAGTTGTATTTTACTGATCAACATAAGTACTTCTATGTGAAAGACAATTAATCTTGTAAAAAAGAAATTCTATTCATTGCATGAATCCTTCACTGACTCCAAATTTCTGTTGTTATAATTAATTTTTTTCAAAATTTTCTGCTAAAATATTATATGGCTATCATCTCTTTTGAACTTAGAACTCTTACTGAGATCTCATTTCATACAGTTCATTAAATATTCATTGTCAGGTTTCTCAACCTGGAATTTGTTGGTTAGCCGTGCTGAATCCAATTTCAATTTTCTTATAATCTATGTATATTTTGTGGCCTCACTGGTCTATTGCATGTGCAAGTTTGATCACCTATCCTACAATTTTAACTCCTCAGTTTTGATTCAGTGGAATGCATACGGCAGAAGTTGATCATTCATGATAACTCACTGCAATTAATGGTAATCCTAATTTCTATCTTTACTTGCATGATTTCTTAAAGCATCAGCGGATATCAAATTTCAGTTAACTAAGGGGTGGCGGTTTTAAACCAGATCAAAGGACAAGAAGAAATTAAAGCAAGCATTGAAGGGAACTTGAAATCGTTATCTGAACACATGTGCAAGGTTACAAGCCAAGAGAAGTTACAGGAAGTATCTTCAGTGGTTTCAACTTTGCCACAGCTAATAGAAGCCTCTCTGCGAAGTCTACAAAATGAACTAGATAGCTCCTTCACCAAGGAAATGCAGGCACGTAAGATATGGCAATGAATAATGATAAAAAGAAAACATGTAAAACCTAACAACTGTTGTTAAGGGTTAATCACAGATCTTAACGTAAAAATTGCTCAAAGCTCCTGCACCTTTTTATACGACCAAGCCTTTCTTTCATTAACATTTTTTTCTCTTCTTTCTCATATATAGTTTTTGGAGGTCAGTCTCCTTGACTGCTGTCAACCAACTGATGTTTTGCCAATGAGTACTTGCAGGAAATCTCTTGCAGTTTAAAACGCCTCAATCAAAATGATCTGGCACAGTCCACCCTATCTACCAAGGTGCTTTATCTTTGACATAATGAATCATTAACAGATTTGTTTTGGATCCTATCCTTTTCCTTAAGAACGCGATGACATTGTGGAGTTCTAAGAGAGAAAAGATACACAGAAGTAGTTTGTATCTTTCTCTCTTATAACATGAACATGACACTGTCATGTTTTTAACAAAAGGGAGAGGATCCAAATAACAGCTTACCTCGTTCCTGATTTTTTGTACGATGAAAAAATGGTTTCTGGAAAAATAAAATAAAATTTGATACATTGTTGGTTTGCAGGTTACCACACCCAAAAGGCCTCAGCCTCAGCCTGCTGCGAAGTATGTGTACCCCCATAACTTTTAGTACTACTAGTCTTTCTACTCTATTAGGAACGTCACATACTTACATCTATTTTTCTACATTATAAGTTGGTCAATTTCACCAAGTTATATATTTTTCACAACCAAATGTGACAATCTACTGTGGGTGGATTTTAATTTTATACAACATATATTTTACCTGAAAGGCTGAATGAGTTAGATTTAAAAATCACATAATCACTCTTACCCAAAAAGAAAAAAAGAAAAAACGCATGATCACAATCACATAGAATGAGTGGGAGAGAGAGCAGTTAATAACTTTATACATACATAACATGGTAATCATGCGGGCCTACCAAAGTTTCCAGATGTTGTTTGCTGCCATGGCTCTATATTAAGTGTTCCTCCCAAGGAGGAATTCTACCGTCATTCCATCCTTCCGCTAAAAAGAATCAGTTTAAAAAACTAAACAACATCAACCTTGGTAAGTTGTGGCCCATTTGTCGATTACGGATGTATTTCCAAAGTTCCATCTACTAAAAAAGTGAAGTCACTACTTTTGGAGATTATTCACCCTTTTGTTTTTGGATAATGCTGTTTTTTCCTATTCTTGTTAAACAAAAAATGGCTAAAACCCACAAGAGGGGGTGAATTGTGGTAACTTGTTTAGTAAGAAACATTTGTCCCTTAACCTAAAATACAAGAAATCACCTAAATTCGATCAAGAACAGAATCTAAACCCTATATACTATAAAACAAAATTGAATCAGAGTCTAAAACGCAACAATATCAAAATCAAACACAAAAATTAGAGAGTTTAAGGGTAAGAAGATCAAACATCGTGATTTATCCTGATTCACTCTCAAACCACACGAGTCGCACATTTATTTCCTTCAAAACTTCCAATCGGTGTCTGAAAAATCGAATTACAATAGAGTTTTACAAGAATCTTGACCAAATCAACTTCCAGCAGTAAAACAATCTAAAATAGATCAAAAACAACTTTTTCTCAATCTAATAAAAACAAAAAATAAAAAAAATGAAGGATGAAGAATCAAAGAGCCTTCTCTCTCAATATGCAAAATAAACTCTGCAAGCAGCAATATTAAAATCAAAAGCGAAAATAAAGAGTTTAAGTGTTAGAAGATCAAACACCGTGATTTATCCTGATTCATCCTCAAATCACACGAGGGCTAGGTCCATACTGTTGTTGCACGTCCACTAACTTCACAACTTCCAACTGGTGTCTGAAAGACTGAATTACAATGGAGTTTTACAAGAATCTTGACCAATCTTAGTCACTCTCTCAACCTATACACCTATATGATTTGTCCAATCACTCAAATCAACTTCCAACAGTAAAACGATCCATAATAGATAAAAAAATTTCTTCATAATCCAATAAAAACAAAAAATTAGAAGAAACGAAGAAGAATGAAGAATGAAAGAGCCGTCTCTCTCAAGTATGCAAAATAACCTCTAAATGGTGATCAATATGATTTCTTTGTAATATGATGTAAACTCTGTGTAATTCTTGCTTAGAAACACTCAATCTATGTTTTTATAGGAGCCTAATGGATATACTAGCCATTTATAGCCTTGGAGTTGAAATTCTAATTTTTAGTTTTCTGTTACAAGTTACTCGAGTAAGTATCATGCATGTACTCGAGTAACTGTTCTTGAGCATTTACTCGAGTAAGTCATGTACTCGGGTAACTATTTATGAGTTACTCGAGTAACACCAGATCATAAGTGTCTATTTATGCAATTTTTTATCCAACTTAACTCCAAATTGTTTCGAATGACTTCTAACACATGAATGAATGTGTGTAGTCTCTGTATAACATATTCTCGTATGTGTGAACATATATGCATGATTGGACAATGTTAAGAGTGTTAGTATTAATAGTGTAGAAGTCCCACATTGAGTGTGTCTCTTTGTATTCTTCAATTGGTTTGCTATATAATAGCACCAATGTTGTGTAGTTTAATACAACAAGGATTACTATCATTTCCTCTTGTATCTATGAGATTTAACATGTTATCTAGAGCCTAACAAGAGGAATCTTAATCCGTTTAACTTAGTTCTATTTCCCATAATTTCAATATGGTTATAGAGAGATATCACCCTCCTTGAGGGATTCCCGTTGCTATTTCTTTTTCGGGTTTTTCTTAGTATGCTCTGTGACTGCAACTTTGACTGATTTGTCACATCAGAAAAGAATGATCCTTGGGAAGTTGTTGGGTTGACCACCGTTGTCGTTGACCGACCACCGTTGACCGCGTTGTCCACCGTTGACAGACTTTTCCGGTGACTTTTCCGATGACTTTCCGGTGACTTTTTCGACGACCCACCGCCGTCTCCGGCGACTTTTTCGATTCTGCGAAGCTTTGTTTTTCTTTAATCTTCTTTCTTCCCAAGATGGAGTATTTATACTATTCATCATCCATCTTGAGGGGGAGCACTGTCCATGTTGCTGATGGTCATTCCAGCACAATTGTCTTTGCCGATGATAATTCCGGCACTGTTTAGAAGTTCCTCTTGAGGGGGAGCACTGTCCATGTTGCTGATGGTCATTCCAGCACAATTGTCTTAGCCGATGATAATTCCGGCACTGTTTAGAAGTTCCTCTTGAGGGGGAGCACTGTCCATGTTGCTGATGGTCATTCCAGCACAATTGTCTTTGCTGATGATAATTCCGGCACTGTTTAGAAGTTCCTCTTGAGGGGGAGCACCGTCCATGTTGCTGATGGTCATTCCAGCACAATTGTCTTTGCCGATGATAATTCCGGCACTGTTTAGAAGTTCCTCTTGAGGGGGAGCGCCGTCCATGTTGTTGATGGTCATTCCAGCACAATTGTCTTTGCCGATGATCATTCCGGCATCTTCCATGTTGATGTTCATTTCAACGCCATTTTTAGCACATTGTTGATTTTTGGTTTCTCATTTAGGAGATTTATTTTGATGTTATGTTACTTGGTCTTTCTTGTAATAAGCTTGTAGCATAGTCAAGGGGAAACCACGGCTGCTCACCAACTGTTAAATGAAATGTCTGAGAGGGATCTTGATGCTGATGTCTTGGTCAGCTCAGTTGTCTTTGCCGATGATAATTCCGACACCATTCATGCTCTGATGTCCATTCCAGCACTGTCTCTTTATCAGCTCTTCAGACTGATGGTCATTCCAGTTGATTTGTTGTACTTAGTCATTTCATTTCGTTGATGTAGCATTGTTGTTTTTGGTTCCTAATGCGAGTATTATTTATGTATCAAGCTTGTAGCATATGATCTATATGCTACAGCTTGAGGGGGAGTGTTAAGAGTGTTAGTATTAATAGTGTAGAAGTCCCACATTGAGTGTGTCTCTTTGTATTCTTCAATTGGTTTGCTATATAATAGCACCAATGTTGTGTAGTTTAATACAACAAGGATTACTATCATTTCCTTTTGTATCTATGAGATTTAACAGACAACTTAGGTTCCTTAAATGCATGTATTAGTGATGCTAGTATGCATTCCTTAGTGAGAGAGCTTAATAAACTTCATTCTCGTGGTTTCCATACCAAATATAACATTTCTAACTTATTGAGCTTCTGACTTGGCTTCACTTCCTTGTGGTTCTAGTTTTGACTTCCTTAGATCTACTTTGACTTTGAAGCTTTGACTTTTGGGTTGACTTTTCCAATTTCACTTCTCCTTTGCTTTTTGAATGTTGCATTTGCTTTCTAACATCATTTGGGACTTGCAGCATTGGTCTTTCATTGTACTTGCATGTTGAGTTTGTTTGTGCTTTGTTATCATTAAAAGTTAAGACCTTTTACAATTCAAGCCTTTAGGGTTCAATAATTCTTTCTCCATAAACACATAATAGCATATTAGCAATTATTCAACTTCTTGCGATCTGAATTATTAATTTAATTTATAATTTATCTAATGTTACACATTGGCTGATAAATATCCAGGTATATTGCAGTGTAATGATATATTCTATATCATTTTGCTTCCACCTGTTCAGTATATTAATGCTTTTGTTTATATTTGCTTAGTTTGTCACTTGTAAAAGCACTTGTTATGACCAAGGTCACAGGTATTTTTCTTGATTTCAGTGAAGCAAAAATTACTGTAGCTCCCAAGGTAGAAATGGGAGGGTGGAAGCCAGTAAAAAATGCGAGGGTCACTTTTTCAGATAAATTATCTGAGAAGGTACACAAGCAGACAGAGCCAAACACTGGAAAGGTACTTTCAAAATTTGTCTCTTGCCATTCGTGATCAGAGAAAATTGCTCTCTTTCTCTCTCAAAAAGTTTGATTATATTGTGTTCTCACTTTTTATAAGCGATCATATGGTATGAAGGAAGTTATATAAGATGCACTTGATAGTGACATTTGTCTCTCTTCATTTTCATGCAAAATATTTCTGCCTATTATTGCTATACGCTTTATCAATTTCCAACTACTGAATGGCAGTATGAAATGGGAGGAAGAGACTATGCAATTATCATTGAATCTGATGAGGAGACTGCTGAAAGTTGTTCCAGCTTGGTTGAAGAAAACGCAGGTGGTTGACAAAACTAGAATAGAACTTCCTCTTGGTCGTCTCTCTTATTGCTTATCTTTAGCTCATATTTTACAGAAGTAAACACACACTGTCCCAATTCGTCATCTTTGATTCGCTTCAGGTTCCTTCAAAAATATTTTGACATCAGAATACTATAGTCATAGTAGTCAGCAATTTGTGTATGAAGGGATGAAACTTAGAGTCATTTGTGTTATGAAAAAGGTGCTGGCAACAATTTGGTATCAGATAAATATGGTAACGATTAAGTTTTAAGAGTCATTGTTATCACTTAATGCTTCTTACATTTGTAGGCTATAAATTTTATGGTAACGATCAATCAATGTATTTGTTGATCTGCCTTAAAAAATCATTAGTGCTAAATATATAACTCTAATATAAAGTTTAATTGTTTATAGTCTTTATAAATTTTCATGGGGAAGAGCTTTACGGAAAATTTACTAAGGAAGAAGATGAAGAAGCTCAGCAGATTTTCCAAAAAGCAAGGAGGCGCAAGAGGAAGTATTGTAATGCTACAATTATTCATTGAAGGTACGTTTAACACTGATTTCCATGTATCATACTTATTTCTGTCTGCCATGGTGTAACTAAATGGTAGGCAAGTGCATTCTGCTAAGTGCTACTTAAGAGTTAAGATTGTATGGATTCAATTATTAATTTATACGAAAACAAAAAGGCAAACATAAAGACTACCCACTACTCGCGCAGTTTTATGCAGGTGCAAAGTGTTTTCAGACGCAGAGGCTCGGAGGCCAAAAAAAAATGTCTGCAAAGTTTCTTTATTGGGTTTGTTCGCTTACATCAAGTTGTTTAGATATTTAGTTTAGCACAGTTCCGGTAGTTGCAACAAAAAGCTGTTCTTTCCATTTAGATCACAAGGTATTCAAATTTACTGAATGCCTATATAGCTTATTCAGTCAATTAATATGTAGTTTGTAATATAGAATTATCAACACTACTATATATCACAAATAGTTTTGGTGAAATGGTTCCCGAATAAACAAATGGCATTTAGTTACACACTCCACCTTTTGTTTTCGGTTAAAATATAAAAACCAAAATATTAGAAAAATCCAAAAAGAATGCATCTAAATTTCATTCCACTCATCCGTAAAAAGTTTCACGAAATTGGTTGTGACTTTTATCATTTTCCCTAGAATTATAGCCGCAAAATTCATATCTTCTGTTCCAATTCTGTGTTTTGAATTAAAATACTGAGATAAAAAAAGAAGATTAAACACATGTAATAAAACATGATTGGGTTGAGGAAAGATGATTCAATTTTATACGAAGGCATTTCGTAAGGCCACCAAATGAGCTTTGTAATGGTTAAAATTTTGGAAGTGGCACAGGCCTGGACACAAATGAGCAATGACAATGGGTTCTTTTACGAATCTCAAGTTCAAGCCCATTCATGTGTTTTTTATTTTTTTGTTAAGTGGGCTATTTAAGCTCGCAAACGCCTATACATCAAACATGCCAAGGAATAATGATTCATGTATGTTAGAAACTGTTGAGAAAAATAAAAAATTGTATTTAGAAACTGAAAAATTCCCATTACCTGATTTCAGCAAAAGAGAAAAAATAAGAGAGGAAATCTTAGATTATCCTATTAACTTTGCTTTTCATCCGAATTGCTCCTTTTAACTTTCCACTATGATAAATTACACATTTTGAAAGTTGAATATAATTGGCATATAAATTAAAATTTGAAGTAAGGAATCTATACTTGGCTCAAAATAATAATATCGACATTAATAACCACAGCTCCACATCCTCTAAAAACATAGCGGACAGGACGTCGATTAGATCAACTTAATGCTTTGTTTTTTCGTTTCCTTAGAAAATTTTGGTTTGGTTTGATGATTTACATGTGAAGCATGAGCTTCACCTAAGCCTGTTCTTTATAATGGTAAGGTAATTTTCATGGCCGATAATGATATAATAAATTGTTGTGGTTGAACACTCTTATCAAAGTAGGGCACTGGCTACTTCCGCAGGGACAACCTCCAGGTGGCTTATGAAACAATGTTCTTATAGGTGTTTGGTAGGAGAGTTTTTTTGGGTCCCTAAGAAAGTTGAGATGAGTTTTCTAGTTGATTATGTTTGGTAGGGAATTTTAAAAAAATTGCCTATCATTTGAATTTGCATAGCAATCTCAATTTATGTGTAAAAAGGAAAAATTTTGTCATTTCATAATATCACCCATAGAGTGGTATTCTCGTTACTCCATCAATCATTTCATAATATCACCCATAGAGTGGTATTCTCGTTACTCCATCAAATCAAAAAGTAGTAAAAAAGCAATGGACACAAATATCTTTCTCAAAAAAAAAAAACGTGCCGAGAGAGAGTTTTTTTCATATTTAGTTGAGGGTTAGTTTGATAATTCCGTTTCATTTTTCATCAATATTTTACCTTCAACCAAACATAGACTCAAAAAATTTAACTCAAATTTTTTGGTAATATTTTGGCCTATCAAATAATTTTTTTAACTTTTCTACCAAATTTATTTTCCCACTATATTTCTCGTAATTGTAATTTTCTGATAAATTTTTTTTCTTTTCTACCGAACACTTATATAAAACAATCGTTACTTTTCTCTTATGTGGAGATATTTTTATCTTTTCCATTATTTTTTTTATACATAAAAATTTATGTGAGGTTAGACACAATATTTTATTAGAGTAAGAAAAGACTCCAATCTCTTTGGGGATTTTCGTTCTTATAAACACTGCTCGAAGCTCATACCAAAACACAGGAAATAAACTCAAGGACATAGAAAAAAACATGGGGAGGGGGTATAAAGCAAGGTGCACAAGAACCCAAGACTACCTATCATTAAATAAAGTAATTAAGATAAGATAAGATGCAATGTGTCGGCTTTGAAAGACTAAAATGAGCATATGCCACGAACGACTATATATTATTTTCCTCTAAAGGCATAATCATTATTATCTTAGAAACTATCAATAATAATTTAAGAAAGAGAAAATAAATTATTACAAAGAAGTTGAGTTCATCGGCACTAGATGCCATTAGGAAAATTCTAATTTAGCTCCTTTCTTAAATATCTTAATCAAAGTAATGGTAAACATCACCCCCTTTGTTTTTAGCTGAATTTCTAAAGGTCTCCTGGTAGGCCAACTCCGATCGGATAATAAACCAATAAATTAAGAATCTCTACATTTTTTTTGTCCTTCAGTAGGGATGTGTACAGTTTGGTTTGCTTTGGTTCCATTTTCTATAGTGATTCAGTTGGGTCAAACCACATCAATTTTCAATAATAGTTTGGTTCTAAAACTTGGAAAAATGTAATACGGTTTGGTTTGATTCGCAGTTTGGTATAATTTTTTTCAGACTTCTAAAAATTAGTATGAGTCAACTTGATATGGGACCAAATTGGTAAAATAATTTAATGATAGAACCGATTTTAAAAAATATAATTCTTTGAATACAAATTGATTCACAGGTTAGTTCAGTTTATTTAATTTTTCTTTTCACCTCCACTCTTAGCAATTCAAATGTATGATTCATAACTGGAATGTCGTCTGGTGCACAATGTCCATGTTTATACTTTACCCCCATTTTATGAATTTATGTTGTCTAATTATGGCATCATAAATGTCGAAATATGAAACCAAAAATTCACCGCACATAACACATTTGAATTACAATTAATATATGAGGTAGGAGTCTACCGAAAAAATATATATAAGGTAAAATATTCATATTATTATTATTTTTTCTATTATCAATTTACTACACTTTAATTATCGTTACATTAAATTTTTTAGCAAAAAGTGAGTTGAAGAAAGAGAAAAAAGTTGCTGAAAAATTTGATTTAACAATTATTATATTGATAATAGAAAAAAGTGGTAGTATGAATATCTTATATGATGTTAACATAAGTTTAAAATAAACTTAAATAAGCTAATAAGTTCTAAAAGTTATAAGCAACAAATCACATTAGCCATTAAAAAGATGTAATCACATGTGCTTAATATAATTATTGACTTTGTTATTATTTTTTTTTTTTTTGGTATAACCTGAAAGTATCCAGGTTCATTAACAATTTTTTGAAGATGCTTGTTGTGATCAACTGATCTATTTGACTCTCACACGAAGTTAATTTGTTTTCAATATTGTTAAAATATTTGTTAACATAGTTATTTTCTGTCTCGAGTTTCAAATACTAACTCACACTAAATTTAAGGACCATATTTCACTTTAGAATTTAGATTCAAAATCATGCAAAGTTTTAAATAATAAGTCAAATTAATTTTTTAGAAAATTGTGGTAGATTGAATTGAGTGGGTGAAAATTTTATCGACCCACTACCCATCCGTGTACCTTGTGAGTTGAAATGTTTTCCAACCCAATGCAATGTCCCACAAACTCAATCTAATTTACATTTTATGTAAGTTGAGTTAGGTCAATGACCCATGTTATATTATTGAATCAATTTAAGTAATGTTTTCTTCTTTCTTCCTGCAACAGTATATAATTGTGTAAATAACTCCATTTAAATTTAAGTAATTCAAATTCTTATTTCTATAATTGTGCAAAAAGTATTTCTCCAGTCACCGGAGATAAAGTTATCTTCAGTGAGCTCAAAATGAAGTCGTTTTGAAGTTATAAAATTAAAAAATTATAATGATAAAGATTAATATAATCCTACAATATATTAAAATTATAAAATATCTTGATTTCTGTTCCAAAATGACGTCATTTTGGACTTACTGATAACTTATCTTCATCGGTAGAAATCCTTTACCCTTAAATATAACTTTATATAAACTTGCATTTTTAGAAAGTATATTGTTCATTATCGACACTTCTTCCGCTTTTTACTAAAAAGATTTCACAGCTTCTAAGTTGGCTATCTAAATAACTTCTCTTTTACATTATTTTTGTAGAAAGCGTGTGGATTAAGAACCCTTTTCAAGACATAGCAGGTGGAAAAGAGGGAGCATCCAATGCTTAAAAAGCAGTAGTTGGAGTTAGCCTACCCACTATTATGATTTTTCAAAATTGTAATTAAAGTGGCACTTGTTGTATAATTAATTAAGGAGGATATATCAAGTTAACTCCATAACAAGTTTCACTTAACAGAATGAATTTTTGTTGGGTATGGCCCATACTTCATATGATGATAAGGACCTCAATGCTATTAAAGTTTTTTAATCTTATTTATATTTTTCTTATAAATCGAGTGACTTGTAACGAGTGGCGGTGAAGTGAATATAGTACATACAAACTGGACGTAGCCTAAATTATGTGAACCAGGATAAATCATTGTGTCTATTATTTCTCTTTTTTCTCTTTGTCGTTTGCGATTTGTGATTGTCGATTTTCAACAATTTTTATATATTTTTTTAGAAGAAACAAACGGGCTCTAATGAAAATGAAATAGGCCAGTTACACGTAACATTGTAGCTTTGATTGATTAATTAAAGAATAGTAAATTTCAAACTCATAAAATATTATGATTAACAAGACTGGAAAATATAATTGCATAACATTTTTTTGAGAAAGATCCGTTTATAAATTTTTTTTTTTATAAACTTACAAATTACATTATGTCTGACCGAGTGTATTACCGGTCAGACATAGTGTAGTTTGTAAGAGTTTGTAAATAAAAAGTTTGTAAATATAATTTTCCCAAACATTTTTATATCATATTTAATGAGTTAAATAACTTTACCTATATTGAAAAGCTAGAATAAGTGGCACATGACACATATATTCAAATACTAATCAATGATTATTGATAACCGTAATCCCATGAACAACCATGCAGAAATGGTCATTTTCTGAGGCAGAGGCAGTAACAACTTTTTACCAGAATTCTTGCTTCATATTCAAGAGTTAAGTTGTGAAAGGTAAAATGGCTCCATGAATTGTATCTATTTGCATGTAAGATTGAAAATTTGGTATGAATGATTGAATTAGGAGTGAGTACCTCTTTTAGTTCAATGTGGTCCTCAATATGTCATGCATCTACCCCACCACCCCCCACTTACCTTTTATTTATATTTTATGCCTTTGAGGGCAAGCCAGAGATGTGAAAAGACTGTTTCTCAAATCTGCTATGCTCAAATCCCTCTATCTCACACACACACACACACTATGTGACTGTGTTAGGGAGAGAAAAAGGACTATAGTCTAATTTTTAATATATATTTATATATACAAGGTACCCAATCCCTTTCTCTATGTCATTATTTCATAACATATATGTTGCATTCAATAAGTGTATTTAATTAATGATCCATTAGGTATATAGCATTAGATTCCATGGCTGTGGTCCCAAAGATGCGACCCTTGAAACCTTTTGTGATTGCTCAAAACAAAAACAGTATTGATGGCTCCAATAGATTCCATAAATCTGATACAACTGCTACAATCTACATGTAAGAACAAAAAATATACATGACACGGAATTGATTGCTTCTTGATATTATAATTATGGCAAAAGTATTTCTGATTTTTGCAGGCAGAAATACTTTGTTTGTGACATTTTTATCAAGGTCTGCCTAAAGATTTCGGTGAATATGTGTTTGTGGCATATAAAGTTTTTTATTATAATATTAATTATTTAACCCATTTTTATTACAACCATGGATGAATCACATAAAGTACCATTTTTTGTTAAATTTTTTATTCAAATGCCACGCAAACAGTATTTTTTATCAGACTGTCACGTGTCATAATTTGCTATTACTAGTAACGAATTTCATGATCAATGATTTCGTGACACGTGATTATATTGCAGATCAAATTCACTACCATTGATAGCAAATTATGGCAAGTCAGTTTTTTCTTACGAAAGTATGTCATGTGTCATAAAATCATTGGCGAACGTAATTTGCTACCAGTCGTAACAAATTACGTACACGTGACAGTATGATAAAAATGTAACATTTTGATCACTGTTCCTAAAGTACAGCTACAAAATGAACAAAATTTGCACCCCTTTTTTTAATGAGCTAGGATATTCTAACTACTTATTTTTTCTACTACCATTCCACTACCACTTTAATTACTATTGGATTAAAGGAAAAGTTGAATGAAGAGAGAGAAAAAAAAAACTTTTGAATCCAATGGTAATTAAAGTGGTAGTGGAGTGGTAGTAGAAAAAATAAGTAATAGGAGTATCCTACCTCTTTTTTAATAATGATTTTATTGTAATTATGAAAACCATGGCGCTAATATTAATTGAAGTGCCACTGCAGTGCAGTGTATGACATGGTGCAGAGAGCATACCTTTTGTCTCATAGAGGCATGAATTGGACAATAAATCACCGTCAGAGTTTGGGGGGCAGGAAAAAGAGAAGGGAAGGGATCATGTGGACCCAACTCAACTATTTCAAGGCCCAACTGCTCCTCACATGTTACACTTACACAGACATAGAGCATTGGGATCCAAAATATAGCTGCATGCCTCACACCTATAAAGTCCCACCATGCATTAAGAGATGCTTTGTATTCTTAAATTTTAGTCTTTAATATATAATTGTGTTAAAAAATTTAGTAAAAAAATTATAATTTTTATGATTCCGCCCAACTCGATTGAATTAATTATTTAATCGATAAAAAATGAAAAAAAAATGCTTTTACAATAGAAACAAAGTTGGTTTTACGTGTTGGAATTAAATAATCACATACAATCGCAGACCGAAAAAGAGAGAAAAGAAAAAAAATAGAACTGATTCAACTAATATATGTTATATCTAGCAATGTTTCACTATATTCTCTTCACAACATTAGTTATTAAGCACTTTGTTTACAAGAAAAATAAAAATAGATTTAAAAATCCTAATAAATAATAAATATTCATGACTCTAAATTTATTTATATCCGACTAATAAAAATCGTTATTTAGATGTGAAATATGGGAGATGTCAAATTAGACTCAGTGTGTTTGTTTGAGATTTTCTCCAACTTGAAATGATGTTAAATGAAATTTATATGAAAAAGAGACACATATATCAAGAGTGTTGAAGGAAAGTTAATAATTCAATTCATTGGGCTTTATAAAAGTTGAAATGTAGACAAAACAGCTTGGGGAGGGATTTGATCAGGATTTAAATGATTTTCAATTTATAAAAAGTTGGTGTTATTTGAATCATATGCTCAAAGAATAAAATCAGCATTTTATTTCAAGGGCAAAAAATATTATATGATCATAATATTTTAATTAGTGTTGTAGTGGTGGTTAGGTTGTGGAAGAAATTAAACTTCCAAATATAAACGGCTCATTTATCATTATGCAGCCTGCATACCAAATGAAATAAATGTAAAGACTTGACAGTGTGTTTGAGAATTTCATTCTACCTAATTTTTTTTGAGTTCATTTTTGCAGTCTAATGTTAATTAATAGGATGTGAGGTGTGATAATTTATAAGTTCTTTTCTGCAATCTAATAATTAATTAATGTGTGAGTAAACGTACGATTAAATATTAAAATCTTTATTATATTAATTACTTAAACTTAAGTTACAACAAAAATTAATAACAATTTCATAGTCATGAGTCATGACATAGGTAGCTTACCTTTGACTAGACCACCGGGAAGGTGGATTAGTAGAGATCATTTTACTTTTTACATTAAAAAAAGTGAATTAATTAAAATCATACATTATCAAATTTGAAATAAATCATACATTTGTGAATATCTAATATAATAGTTCTCATTTATATATATATTTTAAAAAAAAATATATTTTATGATAACATGAAGTAGTAAATGAAATATTGATTATTTTTAAAATTGTACAAAATTTTATTGACATGATTCATGTTATAAGAATTTACATTGATGTCTTTGATAAAAAAAAAAGTCAATAGTTTAGAATTTTATAGAATACAAATACTGAAATAATAGATCATGAATAAGCAAGAATTTATTTTATTATTTTTTTTATCAAAAACTATCATTTATACTTTAATTTTAAAATACACATTTTACTTTCAAATATATATAAAGCTGAAATGAATGATCAATGACCAATCTTTAGGTAATTTTTTTTGTTTAGTTGTATTAAGTAAACTGAATTAATTATGACATTTGACGGTTTAAGCACGCCGTAATTATGAGTCAGAACTTCTATTTTTTTTGGTAAACCAGAACTTCTAATTAATTTATACATAGATTAAATTAAAATCTATCATATTATATTATGATTAGCCAACTCGTGCTCTTGATAAAAAAAAATATATATAACATATAAAATAAAACAACAATATATTGATGAGTTGTGTACTCGTATTAAATATTCTGTATGTTTTTTATTCTAGTTTCAATACTGAACTTATCCTCTCTCTTGAATCTGAATTTGTCGAGTTGAATTCTTTATAGTTTGATGAATATATATCATTATATTGATTTAAGCATAACTCAACAATTGTATGCTAGCTGAACCCGGGGAAAAGTCCAATGTTTTTGCTTCTAAATATATGCATAGAGACTAATGTGTTACATGAAAATTGCAT
Organism: Gastrolobium bilobum; assembly: GCF_033153095.1. Classification (NCBI taxonomy): domain Eukaryota; kingdom Viridiplantae; phylum Streptophyta; class Magnoliopsida; order Fabales; family Fabaceae; genus Gastrolobium; species Gastrolobium bilobum. The sequence goes on along the minus strand of NW_026897095.1, from coordinate 101,433 downwards.
TTTTATGGTGTGACTAATTTAATATTTCAAACATTTAGATAATGAAATTATCGTTCAAATCAATAGTAAAATATTTTTATCTTATAATATATAAAGTTAAATAAAGGTAAAAATAACATTTAGGAAAATGCAAGTATCGTTTCTAAAAATATTTCTGAATGATGTCACATCTCATGTCTTTAGTTCTTTATAAAAGTTGACTTTGAAGCTTAATGAGATAACGACATAGTTAATAAATTTATAAAATTTAATAATATTCTGAGAGTTATTTACAATTTTTTCTAAATAAAGTTTTATGTAGAGTTTTTATAATAAAAAAAGATATTTGTGTAATAATTACTAATAAACTCAAACTATAGAGAAGTACTTTACTCTATTAAATTTTGCTTTAAAGCTTTTGAAGTGTGATGCGAAAAATTCAAAATTCAAAACTTCATCATTATCATCATAATAATGAAGACGAAAGTTATTGGGTAAAAAGCATTATGGTCAAGTGGCTTAGCAGTGCACTTCGAAAAAAAAAGTGGCTTAGTCAATTAAACCTCAATTATGCATTCTTTTTTTAATAGAAGGATAAGTGTAGGCATTCTTTTATTTTCTTTCAAACATGCAATTTTTTTGGACTATATTTAAAATTAATTTAGTTTCAATATAATCTCATCACTCTATTAAATTTTACTTTAATGCTTTGTCATCACGTGAAAAATTCAAAATTCAAAATTTCATTACTATTATCATCATCATAATGAGGACGAAAGTTATTGGGTAAAAAGTATCATGGTCATTAAAAAAAAAAACACATTATGGTCAAGTGGCTTAGTCAATTAAACCTCCATTACGCACCTTTTCATAGAAAGATAGAATTTACAAGTGTAATGCATTCTTTTATTCTCTTCAAAATTGATTTGATTTGATAGAATTTACATATTTTGTAACATTGATTTGATTTTGAACCAATTATCATAAAAGTAATATGATTTTTTTGTAAATATAATATGATTTTAATGTTTCTACAACAAATAGTCCAAAACGACATTATTTTGGGCTCAATATAGATAATTTATCTACATTGACGGTAGAAAAGTGAATCATTGATTTATGCCAATCAAACTTTGATTACCAGGATTCTTTGATGCCGGTGTCAAACTTTAAAATAGACACCAAAACCTAACAATTGATTTCTGCCAATCAATAATTATTATTTATTGAAAATTAACAATTAATTAATAAGTTTAATTCCCAATAAATAATAACCGTCGATTAACCGAAATAAACGATTAGGATTTTGGGTCAAATTTTTAAGTTTTACTCCGATATCAAAGGATCATGCCAATATATATATATATATATATATATATATATATATATATATATATATATATATATATATATATATTATTTATTGAAAACTAATAATTAATTAATAAATTTAATTTCCAATAAATAATAACCGTCGATTGACGAAAATCAACAATTAAGATTTAATGTCAAAATTTTAAGTTTTACTCTAATATCAAAGGATACTGCGTGCAACACACACAGGGGAGGGTTCTTTTGACTTCAGGACGGAAATCAACGGTTGTCATTTGTAATGTAATTAATAATTAATTAATTAATATGACTTCCTAAATTATAACCATTGGATAGACAGAAATCAATGGCTGAGATGAGGAATAAGACTTATAAATCTTATTCTGGAGTCAAATAATTTATTTTTATATATATATATATAGGGAAAACATTTTCTCATGTCATAGGAGAGTTGTTTTCTCCTACTAGTGACCCTTCAATTTTCGTGCAATATTTTCTTTTACTTTTTTAATAAATATGGGCCTCACATAAAATGTGACTATAACATGAAAAAAATTTCTCCTACCGCATGAGAAAATCGAAACTCATATATATATATATATACGAGGTAGGATCCTTTGACACTAGTGTCAAATTTGAAATTTGACACCTCATCTCAGAGCCATTAAATAAAAAAAATCAACGACTCTGATTTGTAAGCATGTGATACCATTGATCTTTTTTGATCTAACGGCTTTCAGATGAGTTGTTAAATTTTAAATTTGACACTGATGTCAAAAGATCATACCTATATATATATATATATATATATATATATATGGATTTGCATTTGTCATTTAACATGACACAACAAATTTTTCTACACACACAACATTTTGTGGGGCCCACACTTTTTGAAGAAAAAAGAAAAAGAAATTACGGCACGCAAAACGAATAACATTACACAATCACTTTTCCTGTAACATAACTCTTATAAAACCCATATATATATATATATATATATATATATATATATATATATATATAGGGAAGAGATCTTTTGACTCTAGAGTAAGTGTAACGCTCGGCCGCTTCAAGAATCAACGACTATCCCCACATACTAACACGAGACTTTTCAGTGTGCTTTTTCCTCACTCACACACTTCCCGGGAAAACTTCCCAGGAGGTCACCCATCCAGAATTGCTCCAAGTCAAGCACGCTTAACTGTGGAGTTCTTCCGTTCCGGGCTACCGAAAAGAAGATGCATCTTGTTAGTATAGGTAGTACCAATTAATTCTTATAAGTTATCCCAAACTGTGCAGCCTTATACCTGCACAACCTTTGGAATCCCTCTCTTTCGGGTGTCGATTCGATTCATTCATGCATGTAACCCCCCGCTGGAAGCCTGTCCCGCTCCTTGTCCGTGCCTCTTTTCACCGGCGATCACTCCCCGCCCTCTTCAGCGCTCGGGATGTTACATGCCCACAGCTTCCGCATGGTTCGTCCTCGAACCACACCGTACTAGATGAGAGGCCCTGCTCTGATACCACTTGTAACGCTCGGCCGCTTCAAGAATCAACGACTATCCCCACATACTAACACGAGACTTTTCAGTGTGCTTTTTCCTCACTCGCACACTTCCCAGGAAAACTTCCCATGAGGTCTCCCATCCAGAATTGCTCCAAGTCAAGCACGTTTAACTGTGGAGTTCTTCCGTTCCGGGCTACAGAAAAGAAGATGCATCTTGTTAGTACAGGTAGTACCAATTAATTCTTATAAGCTATCCCAAACTGTGCAGCCTTATACCTGCACAGCCTTTGGAATCTCTCTCTTTCGGATGTCGATTCGATTCATTCATGCATGTAACCCCTCGCTGGAAGCCTGTCAGGAGCCGCTCCTTGTCTGTGCCTCTTTGCACCGGCGATCACTCCTCGCCCTCGTCAGCGCTCGATATGTTACAGTAAGACTTACAACTCTTACTCTTCATCTCAACCATTGATTTTCGTCCATCTATCGGTTATCTATAACAATTAATTATTTATTTATTTCAAATAAATAATAACAATTAGATGGACGGAAATCAACGGTTGAGATGGAAAGTAAGAGTTGTAAATCTTACTCTAGAGTCAAAAGATCTCTCGCCATATATAAGGCCAGGATCATTTTACACTAGTGTAAGTTACACTCTCAATTTTGTCCATTGATTTTACTTATATCTAAAGGCTCGAATTCTTTTGTAATGTGAGCCATTAGATACAAGTGGATCAATGGTCAAGATTGAGTGTAAAACTTCTAACTCTTACATCAGTATAAGAATATCCTACTCCATATATATATATATATATATGAGGTAGGATCCTTTGACACCGGTGTCAAATTTCAATTTTGACACCTCATCTGAGAGCCGTTAGATCAAAAAAGATCAACGACTCTGATTTGCAAGCATGTGACACAATTGATCTTTTTTTATCTAACGACTCTCAGATGAGGTGTCAAAATTGAAATTTGACACCAGTGTCAAAGGATCCTACCTCTATATATATATATATATATATATTCTTGTTCTACTTTGATAATCATAGTGTGCCCCCTCTCCAAAAAGTATAAAGCATTAAAGCTCACAGTTTCGGTTGAGAATGGCGTACACGTCAATCCACCTCACTTTCTCTCTCCTCTTCACGAGAGCGAGGTTTAGAGTTAGAGAGAGTAAGTCAGCAAAGGATAGAGGACTTTTGTATGTATATGCAAATTTTAGAGTGGTGTGGTGATGACTGCAAGATAAAATAAAAAACAGCATATGAAAGAGAAAAAAAATAAAAGAAAATGGTGACAAAGTAACATTTTCTTCCAAAGAGTACAACACAACACAATACAAAAACTGTGTGCGGACCCACAAGAATGGATACTTGTTAATTAAGTTTATAAATTATCTTATATATAAACATTTCTCTTTTACTGAAATTTTATATTTGTTATATTTTTTCTTAGTATCTCTTACTATCAAATTTTAATTATTGATTTTCGTCAATTTAACAGTTACAATTTATTAGAAATTAATAATTAATTAATAATATGACCTCATAAATTATAACCATTAGATGACATAAATTAACGGTTAAAATTTAATAATAAGAAGTAGTAAAAAAAAGATAGTACGTGTAACCTCCTTTTATCTTTATAATTTACAATTTTTAATACAAGACAAAATTTCATATAACTTATATGACAAGATTATACTTACGATCTATTTCCATTTATAACTTCTTATAACTGTATCTTAACTGTTGATTTCCGTCAATCAACGATTAAGATTTTCGTAAATCAAATTTATTAATTAATTATTAATTCACAATAAATGATAACCGTTGATTGACGAAAATCAACGATTAAGATATTATTATAAAAAATTATAAACGAAAATAAATTATAAATATAATCTTCCCCGTAGCTTATAATATGAAAAAAAAAAGACAAAAAATGCTAACCAAAAAAAAAAAAAGACAAAAAATTATCTATGTGAAATTTTAGGAATTATCGATTCTCATATACACAAACACATATTGTCCCAACTGTCACGTATTCTTCTTCATCTGTCATCCCAACAACAACATTGTAAAAGTTCTCTCAGCTTTCACTTTCCAACAATCCTAACCTTGTCTTCAACACCATCTCTCTCTCTCTCTCTCTAACCTTATTTCTGCCACTTTTTCTCTGTCTTTAATGGCTGCCCGTATCAAAATTCCGTGTTAAACAATCGTGGGACGGTGCAAGTTTGCATTTTTCTTCTCTTTTTGCCTGTCAAAAAGATACCCAATAGGAAAAGTCTTGACTTTTTCTTTTTGGGTCTGTTGTCTGGTAAAAGTTGCTGCAAGTTTCAACCTTCCAAAAACACTGTTCTGTGAGAATATAGTGTTTCCCAAGGCATTTTTTTCTTTTTTACCATCTGGGTATTGGTGAAAATGAGCTGGGGGCTATTTAGTGAAACTGAGACTCTGGTTTGTTTTTTTCTTCTTTGTGGTGGAATTTCAGTGAGAATGATGTATAAGAGTTGTAACTCCTAGTTGGGTAGGAATATCTTGGGGAACTAAAATGCACCATTGATTGCATTCATCGATTCTGTTGTGCAGAACTTAAAGGAGTTCTGCTTGAATTTTTGATTATTGAATTTTGATTTGACAGTGTTGGGGTCAAGCTTTTGTGTGTCTGAAGCTTTTTTTGTGTGATTATCAAACTTTTCCATTACGTTTTATCATTTACCTTTTTCTTTTCTATTGGAAGAAAGGGGTGATTCACTGAATTAGAGAGCTGTGAATCTGTGGCTAGTTATCTCAATCGACCTTTTGTTTGATGGGAAGAGTGGATAACAGGAATTTTCTTCTTTCTCTGTGGAACTTGAGCTAGCTAAGGCCTGTGCATGAAGAAAGAAGGCATTGATACCTTCTCTTCCAAAGGAAGCTTATATTGTCCCCGTGAGCTTCACTCAGTTGGGAAACTTGTGGGACTGAAATTGGAATTCCTACATGCTTTGTGAGTGGACTCATCAAGCTGCATCTTTGCCTTCTACTCCTTCAGCATGATGAGTCAAAAAGGTCCTGAATAAGAGGTACCTTGTTCAAGCAATCTTATTTTCCTATAAATTTTCAGTTTTCCTTACATGCCTTAATTGCTAACCACTTAATTTAATTGAATCTTCTTCCATTTTCGGTGGAAACCCAACTTTTTGTGCCTTGGGGAGTTGATGATTCAGATGATGAACTGTGTGACTGAGTTTAAACCCTTCAATCATGTGACTAGGTTTCTAGCATGAGTTGATTTAAACAAACTTGTTAGCATGAAAAGATTAGTTTGGTCTGCACATATATAGTGCATCTTTGTCTTGTTGTTAGGGTGTTGTGCATAGAATATGATTTTGCGGCATAACAGGGAGTTATAATGTGTGTGTTCATGACTTCTAACTGCATTTGTCCACTTCATGTTTTTGTCCATCAATCAGGTTGCACAAGACTATACCTGTGAGGAGTTTTGTATGAACATAAGCAGCATAAGGCCAAGATTACCTTATTAGCACCCTGAGGGAAGGGAAAGAGGAAAGAAGGAAGTCAACTGTGGCAATCATTATGGGAAAGAGGTCTCAAAGATTCCCTACGCAGTATGAGAAAGATCAGTCAGGTTGTATGTGGGGTTTTATTAGTATGTTTGATTTTCGCCATGGTCGCTTTACTCGGAAGTTGATTGCAGATAAGAGGCACAGCAGCAAGCATGCTGTTGGTAAGAAATGTTTCAACATCTAAATTTGTCCTTCCAAAATTAACAACTTGGCTCACGTGCATATATCTATATATCCAAAAGGAGTGTCTATGTGCTGAATATATAACAAAATGTGTTTATGCTAAATAATTTGGAGCAAAAATTTTTTGAGTATACATTTGTGCTACTTCACATATCTTTTCTGGGTGCCATGAGTGATGTCTGCTTATCAATCAACGTTTTACAAAATTTTGAGTTTTAAATTTTCATCATAATACGCTTTTTTTGTGTATGGAATATTTTGTGACCCAGCTGTGCTGTATTCATGAAAAAGAATCAGAATAATCATTGAATTTCATTTTTTTTTTCTACAGGTGCTGTACTTACTAAGAACAAGTTTGAGATGTTGAGTAATTTGGATGAAGAATATCAAGGCGATTTTGTAAGACTTCCCTATGCAAATCTTGAACTTTTTTCTTTCTTCCAATTTGAAGTTTGAAACTTAGTGCATGCTTGGATTAGCTTATTTGTCAAAAAAAACATTTTTTTTGGCAGCTTCTTTACAGAGCTTTTGAAAATAAAATTATTTTCTAGAATTAATCGGTTTCCATTTTCCAAACATTTCGTTATATGAAAATTGACAAAATTCTAGAGCACAACTAACATTTGGTTATCCACTATGTGCTAACAGTATGCCTAGTCATTTGTTGATATTACTATATCATCTATGTTTCAGGACAGAGGAGAGTATAAGAGACTAACAGTGACAACTGATGCTGATAAGCTTAGTGTGAAGAAACTTATAGAAGAAGAGATGTGCAATGACCAGGATGAAATAAAGGATCAAGGTAATGCTGAAGTAGAATCAAAGCAATCCAGATTAGGGGGTGAAGACCCCCGGAAGACAGATTCCAAAAGAAAAAAAAAATCTCGCAAGAAAAGCCGGGATATGGACACCTGTGATTTGAATTTGGATGCAACCTTGAAATCTGAATTCTCAAATAATCAGCATTCAAGGCAACAGTCAAAAGATACTCTTAATTTGGACAAGATAATGGAAGATTTTTGTCATATGAAAGGTGCTTGTTCTATGATACCTGACAATGATGGCAAAGTTTATGCAGAATCAAACCAAAAGCACACTATTTCTGAAAACCTTGCAAGAGATGCAATCCATGAATTTGTGAATCAGATGATATTAAATGGGAAAGATCCGGCAGAGAATAGAAAATTCCTTTGCTCACATGAACTCATGGAAGCACTTCAGGTTATAAGCTCAGATAAGGAATTGTTTCTTAGACTTCTACAAGACCCAAATTCACACTTATTGAAATATATTCAGGAGTTGGAGAATGTTCAGGGGACATGTGACAAAGAATATGGTTCAGTTACTGGCTCCAACTTCTCTGAACAAGACCCTGGCAATCTGAAACAAACTAGGGAGATTGTCAACCGCAAGCATCTTAACTTTTTCAGGAAAAAGGTAAAGTCTCAATCAAAATGTCCAACAAATGAAAATGGGAAAACTGAGTTTTCAAATAGAATTGTCATTCTGAAACCTGTGCTAACGAGCATGCAAAATTCTGAAAGTGAAAACAAGTTTGCCTCATCGCCAGATTCTCATGATATTGTCCATTATAAAGGTCCTTCTGTGAAAGCTAGTTCGCATTTTTCTCTTACAGAGATAAAAAGGAAATTAAAACATGCTATGGGAAAGGAGAGACATGGAAATCCTGATGGGATCTCAAGAAAACTCTTGGCTGAACTGAAAAATAAGGGGCCAGTAGGCAAAGCCATTGGTAAAGATAATTTTGGAATGCGATCTCCTAATAAAGACCATTTCTTCATTGAAAAAATTGCAAGACCTATGTCTGATGTTATGAAAGGAAACAAGACTGGTACATTGAAAGAATCTGAATTGAATGTGGAACATGAAAGTGGTACTCCCAAACAAAGGGTTTCTAACATATATATTGAGGCTAAGAAACATCTGTGTGAGATGATAGATAATGGAGATGAGAACCCGGACATTTCAAGCAGGCAGATTCCAAAATCCCTTGGGAGGATACTATCTCTTCCTGAGTACAACTTCTCTCCTCTTGGAAGTCCTGGAAGGGATTTGGAGCATAATTTTGTGACTGCTCAGGCAAGACTTTCTACTTCAGATAAAACTTGGGAGGTTAATGAGGATAATTTGTCTCCCAAACAAGCAACTTTTATTGGTCATCCAGATCAGGAAACAAACAATTCAGCGAAGCAGACTAGCATTTGTGATGAAAGCTCTAATAATAAAGTACAAGAAATCAAGTCAGAATCTAATTTCTCACATGATCTTGGTCATGTGGATACAGCAGAAGCCTGTAATTCAGTTGGAGATGAGATAGTTACTGAAGGTACCATGTTCAAAGTACATGATTTAAGTTATAGATGCTATGCTAAACTTTGGTGTGTGTATGTGTGTGTGTCTTCATATATATTAGTTCATTTGTCCTTTCTTATTGTGCAGATAGTGTAGAATTTACTAAAGAGATTAGTGTTTTGGAATCATCCCCGGATCCCAATGGCTTCATCACTGGAAAGGACCAAAATCATGATATCTCAGAAATTCCTGATGGTGCAAGATGTTCTGAAGGTTTGAATCCGGTAATGTCATATAAAAGGACTCCTCAAGATTTCTTGGAAAGCCCCTATACCTGTAAGATTTTATCTTAACTCTAAACTATCATTTGTTTATTTTACAGGACATAACAGAAGAGAACCAACCATCATCTATACTTTCACCCCCTTCTCACTCTTCCTTCACTAAGAAAATTGAAGAGCTAGAAAGTCATACCAATGTATCTGGGCGACCAAGTCCGGTTTCTGTTCTCGATACATCATTCTCAGACGATGACTTCAGCCCTGAGTACTCCAGATGTAAACCTGGTGAGCATTCCTGCACTAGAACCTTGAGGAGCCTATCTGGCTACGTTCCTAAAAGTTAAAACCATACTTTTAAAAACTAGATCCAGAAACTTCATGTTTCAAGTAGTTCTACTGTCTCTAAGCTCTAAACTAATAGTAGAAATAAAACAAGCATTATCCAGAAATCGATCGAGAAATAGTTTTAAGATATTTGTTTGGTTTCATATTATTGTCCCTTCTATTCTGTTCAGATAAACAAAAGTTGGAACCGTTTTTGAGGGACCAACTAACCCTTTTTGCTTATCACAAACAATATAATCTGGCAACACATTCATTCATGATTTTCTGTTAAATTACCAGTACAATCACTGCAAATTCAATTTGAAGAATACGACTTGTCGCCTGTGGATCAATTTGATAGAGGAAACCATTGTCTCGAAGAAAATGGATTGATATATGACTACATTAAAGCTGTCTTGCATGCCTCTGGCTTGACTGGAGATCAATTGTTGATGAAATGCCTTTCCTCAGACAAGATACTAGATCCTTCCTTGTTTGATCAGGTAGAGTACTTCTCTAACCTGCTTTGCCATGATCAGAAGCTCCTATTCGACTGTATCAACGAAATTCTCATGGAGGTTTGTTGGCATTACTTTGGGGTCTCACCTTGGGTATCATTTGTAAATCCTAGCATAAGGCCAACTCCAAATATGAAAAAGGTTATTCTCAAGGTTTGGGAAGGAGTGTGCTGGCATGTCCTTCCCTTGCCCCCACCACATGCTTTGGAGCAAATTGTTAGGAAAGACATGGCAAGAAGTGGAACATGGATGGACCTTCGACTTGATGCTGAAACAATTGGTTTTGAAATGGGGGAGTCCATTCTTGCAGAACTGATGGAAGATACAATATTGAGCCTTGCAAGTGACAGCCCAGAAAGTAATTGTTCTGTGCTTCAATGTGAACTGAAGGACAGTGAGAGCAACATCAACTTGTAAAAGACAACTCACTGCTTTTTGCTCATGCAACCTTTTAAACAAGTTCCTTTGTGTGAGGAGGTGGAAGGGAAGTAATGAAGTTATATATCATGCAGGGGAATGGAAATTGATCAGGAAGAATACTGAAGAGTTACAAACTTCTTTAAAGCATCCTTGGACCTTGGTACTATTTCTTTTCACCATACCTGACTATTCTGATATTGGATAGTATACTGTGAATGAGGATACTCAAATAAGGAACCACAAGCCACAAGAAGTAAATAGGAAGCCAGTTGTAAATGCTTCTTGCAAAAGCACAAAACTAGGCTTTGTTTACAATGACAAACAGACAAAGCAACAGTTTTATTCAGTGTGTGACTCACTTCACCCAGGGAGGGCTAGAGGTGTTTTGATTGTAGATTTTGTAAAGTTTGATTTGCTGATCACCTTAGCTGGTGTGTTATAATTTCGTTTGATATCATCCTTACTTCTTGTATATTTGTTTTTTTGGTTAACCTATTGTATTCACAAAGTTTGGAAATAATGAAGTGTGAACTCAGCTTGGTGTAGGAAGGACTAAGCAGAAATATGAATAATACGTGACAATAAGAATGTCACTTATTAAATTTATTGCAATTTAATACGTGATAATTTCAAATCTATTGCAATTATCAACAAATAAAATTCGCCTTAATATTTTATTGCTATTTAACTGAGTTTCGCTTATTAAATTTATAAAGTTGAGTTAACAAGTCAACTTGTCCAGTATAATTTTATAAATTACTGTGGTCAGAACATTTAATTTAAATAAGAATGCTTCTATATCATTTTGCATATTTTAGGAGTATATATATTCCAAATTGTTTGAGGAATTACAAAATGAATGTTATAATTATATATGTTCCAAATATATACTATTGATGAAGTCAGCTCTCTTCTAATGCTTCAAGTCACTCATTTAGATCCCCGAGTAATTGGAACTTTTACAAACATGTTCTTCTTGTCATCAGATTGAGCCATCAATCAAAATGACGCACTCAACCAAAAATACTTACATAGACTTGATTTACACAAGTTATATAGACTAGCTAATTATAAATTGATGCATCATTGTTGTAAAAGTAAAAGTTGTACTAGTCATCATTTAATGTTCAACCAGTTATTTAATATAAAATAATAATGTCAATATGTACTTAGTTTACATAAATTACAGATTAAGTCTATGAAAGTATTTTTCCATTCACAATAGCGCTCACAATATGTAATGAACTGCAGACAGACAAGGAGGAATGATCCCATAACCTGAGTTACCAATCTACACTACAAATGTATGTCCCCAACAAGAGACACCAATCCTTTGCTAAAATTAGTATTAGTTAGTAAAAGAGTATATGCTCAAATGCTAATATGTCAAACAAAACGAATATATACTAAACTACATTTCCCTCTGAACATTGTTCCCTTTTTTCTTGTTACAATGAAGATCCTTAGGACCTGTAGACGAAAGTAAGAAAGAAAGTCAAAATGTGGGCACTAAGACCAGAATCAATCCCACATACAAGTAAATCCTAAGGTAAGTTAGATGCCAATAGGGTAGGCTATAAGCTAGTTACATTTATCTATTTTACTCAAGTGTATAACTACGTTCCATGAAATGCCTAATGATATTATTAAAAACAATGTATTACATTTGGTTGAAATCAACATGCCAACAAGGCAAATGCAAAATAGATGATATAACTTACAGACTTAAAAGTAAAAACAACTCATATTAGTAGATGTCACTTCTGCTTCTTATTTCCCAGTATACTTGAGGTCAAAGGAACTGTTGCCTTCCTCTTGGCAAATGCACTAGTTCTGCTTTCAACATCTTCATGGTCTTCATCGTCATCTAAAACATCTCTTGCAATTGTGGTAGACTCTTTAGCAATATTGGCTGCTTTTCTTTTTTCAGCATTTAATTTGGCATGCAATTTCCTTTCAACAGGGTCATTTGAAGGACCAACTTTGGATTGGCGTGAAACTTTTGCACCTAGACCAAGCCTACCAAGACATGTAATAGTACAACTTATCGGGAACAATAGGTAACATGGAAGACAACTAGGTGCATCATATAGATTTGCAGAAGTCAAAGGGTAACATAAAATGGTAGTGGTTATACTGACCTAGAAGATCGACTCTCTATATCTACATTTGTTGTTTCATCATCTGCACCCTTACTCATATTATTTACCCATACTTCAGCCTGCTAATTAGAACGGTTGACAAGTAACTACCAGCACCACCAAAAAATTCACAATATTTTCATAAAATTCCAACTAGCTTATCCCACTAAAACCACTCCCCGTTAAACCCGACTAGCGAGTGTGGGGTGGAGGCAATCCTTTTACGCAGTCTTACCCTTGCATAATTGCAAAGAGACTGTTTTCTGGATTCGAACCCATGACCTTTCAGTCATGAAAGAACAACTTTACCACTGCTCCGGTTCGCTTCCGTCTTATCCCACTAAAATATGAAAAATAAAAACTTTGAGCAAAAAGGAATTTGGAGACAAGAGAGTTTTCCAATCACCCCAGTTTGTGACAAGATTTGGATGTAAACATTTCTTTTATTGTTTCATGCTCCTTTTTCTGAGGATGAGGGTGGGAATATAGATAAAGAATAAAATTACAAATCCAAATAAACCACAGATTGGTTCATATTTCTTTCAAAAAATTTCTCAAGAGTCATGCATGACTCATGAGCCTATGTGAATATTCGTGGGTAGTAGCAATGCCTTGTTCTTTTATAGCATATATATAATTTTAGCTATCTATACAAGTTAGAGTATGGTTGCCAATTTGAAAAACACCAGTAAATAAATAAAAACTAATCGTGAATAACCTGAATATCTGATGATAAAATACTGCATTAAGGTAACGAAAACAGTTCTTTTCATATAATATGAATTAGATTTTATTATAATATCTTAATGTAAAACAAAACTATGGAAAAGAAAACAATTCTTATTATAAAATAGAACATCATAAGCTGGAACTTGGAAGACGCTGGGAAGCAAGTTTTGCATAGTATTCAAAGTTCAAACAGATTTTCAAGAATCCTCCGTTTTTCTTGAAATGTGCGCTTCTAGAATATCTTCTTAACTTTACATGAAACAACACTTTCTTGCCAAAAACATATAAATCAAAAGAAATGTGGAAATCACTTTCTAGAATACAAATTACTTTGTTAATTTGTACTCACCGCAAACTTAGCAAACACATTTAGTAGAACATTCTTTACCGTAAGTTAATACCCTGTATGAATGCACATCAATTTCATAGCAATTACAAGCACAAAATACATAAACCCTAATGTTTACCAATTTCAATGCAGTGTCCAGCTTAACAATTTGAGAAGCACCAGTTTTCTTTGATGTTTCCTTAACACTCATCTCAAGCTCTTTGTGCCTTGATAAATTGAAGAGAACAATTAGTATACACTCGTACCAATATATTCTAAATATCCGACAACATAATATGCTTAGAGAAATTATTAGACCCTCATTGTCCTAGTCTAACATATATAATATATTCCCCAATTCAACCAGGCCTTAAATTTTATAATTCCAATAACTAGAGTCAGAGAAATTTAGAGCTAGATTTTTTAAAAGGTTATACAAAAAAATATATGCTATTATGTTCGGATGTAATATTTGAGGCAGCCTCTTCACACTATAAAACTTCTTCTTTTCAGAGGTACAAAAATCTAACTAGAAAAATTTTCAAGTGCTTCAGCTTCCTTTTTTTTTTTTTTAATCAAGAACAGCATATCCGAAAGAAAATTTAATTGCTATGGGTTCCATTATGTGAGTTGAAGAGGTTCATGTTGTTGGAAATCGACACACACAATTTGAAAAACGAAAAGAGAAAGGGAAGAGAGAAATCGACAGACTAATTTATCCTGATTTATTCAATGTAAGATACATCCAGATTGTCTGAACTATATTCATTTCACAGTCACTCTGTTAGAAAAACCCTAAGGCCCAAGCCCAAACCACTAAGAAAAAATAAATACAATAAGTTAGATGCTCACAACAGAATGTGATGGCCCAAGGGCACCTCGGCTAGAGCAGAGCGGGATCTCAGTTGGCTTTCTGCTGACCCGCTAACAAGAATTCACATTTGGATGCCAAGTGTGAGTAATTCAAGTAACTAAAGTCTAGTTTATAAACAATGACAATTCAGTTATTCAAGCTTGCGATGCACTACTCTAGTCTCTACAGAATAAATTTGCCATTACATACAATACAAGACAATGATTCTATTTCCCAAATTTAACAATTCCAAACAATATACTTACACACACACATATGACTGTGCCTGCACAATCTTTCAATCTCTAATTTGATTTTGAATACCCGAATGATTCAAATCAACGTGAGAGAGTGAGTGAGAGAGAGAGAGAGAGCACAAACCTGCAGGACCAGACGCAAAATCAAAAGCAACAACTGTATCATCGAACATTTCAGTCATACGATTTCATTTTTTTTAAGGTTTCATAAAATATTACAAAAGAGCTAAACCCTAAGATGTTAGCATTTTTTCATATTGATAATTTTGCTGGGTGGTCCCCAAGATGCCAAGTTTGGGAGCCCAATGCCCGGTTTCAAAACCGAAACATTCTAAAATAAATAAAAAAGGGTTTTATTAAAGTTACTAAGTGATTGTGTTATGTTATAGAAATTTATTTTGTGTGTCATAGTTTTTTTTTTTATTTGATTCAAAAAATGTGAGTCCCACAAAATATTGTGTAGGTAGAAATTTTTTTCTTGTCAGGTTAAATGATGAATGCAAATCCCATAAAAAAATTAGGAAAAAGTGTATATCATTTTAAAGGACGTAAAGTTATGTCATTTTTAGTGAGAAAAGAAGATAGATAAAGGAGGAGAGAAAGTGAACAAAAAAATATAAAGGTGTGGGTCTCACCTCTTTGTGATAGTGAAATGACATAAGTTATGTCATTTCAAAGGACAAACACTTTTCCCAAAAGATTATATGATGTAAATAACAACAAATTAATATTTACAAATACAATATCTTAGATGAAAAAAAAAATTAAATTAAATAAAAGTTGTATAAGTGTAGTTCACTAATCAGGGATTTAACTAGGGGTACTGGGTAGAAATAGGCTAGGTTAGGCTAGACTTTAAATTAAATAGGACAGACAAACTCTTAAGAGTGACCTGAGCCTGCATAGGCCCTGATTATAAGTCTGATTTGACTTGTATTTAAAATATAAAAGCTTTGGCATAGGCCTGTTAGCCTAATTAAGTCTATTAAACATCCAATAATTAAAAAATAACTAAAATAATATTACTTTATTATTCAAAACTATTAAAATAAGAATTTTATTTATTTTATTTGATATAAATAATACGATATAGGCCGGTCTATAGATTTATAAGTCTGATATGTACAAAAAAAACCTATTACCTATTTTATAAATAGATTTTTTTTTAAAAGTCTAAATCTGTTCTATTTAATTACAGTATTAGTCATACCACAAATTTTTGAGAATCCTGAAATGACATTTTTAAAATCATCAACCTAATTTGAAAGGAAAATGAAATTCTGATTCACTCAATCAATGGAAAAATAATATTTCAGTAAGGAGCTTATTTCCTTTATTAAGGATCTCGAATTTAAATTTTGGAAATAAAGAAAATAATCTTGGGAGAACAATATCATATAATTGATCCAACAATGATCGAATTAGATTAATCAAATGATTAATGAACCGGTTGATATATATAAAAAAAATGTGTAACTAATAAAAGGCTAATGTTAGAGTTTTATTTCAAATTGGCAAAGCACGAGGATAATTAAAATTCCTCATAGTCATAGCTATAAAAAAATATAGAACTTTGATTGATACTAGGTTGGAGAACGTTTATAGAAGTAACCTTTGGAGATAAAGCTAACAAGTAATGTGGACATTGAATCTTCGTTCTTTACAAATGGTATCGCGACCACATACAGGAGAGAGAAAAAATAAGACGCAGTATTAAGATGAACTAATTCAGACATCTGTACATTAGACATAACTAACTCAGCTTAACAAACTTGAACACTTTTTTGCTATTACTAACTATACTCTTTTACAGTAACAATCAAAACATGCTATCTGATGACTGAGAGAATTTATGCTGGACCGGGACCACCATTTTTTAGGTGGTCCTTTAGTATAAATGGAAAAGACAAAAACATAATTGTTTTATTCCGGAGGATCAAAGGTTACTTCTGGATTTGTGGACTTGCAGTGTTTATGGGAAAGACAGCCACGGATGGAGGTAGATCACTGTGCACTGGAGGAGGCTGAAAGCGATGTGGTATGTGCACAGTAATATAAAGAATTAATTTAATTCAAAATTTTAAAGTATTAAGTTATGACCTTTTTAATAATTTATATTATTCTCTAATATGTCCTCTCACATAAGAACTCATTGAACTTGAGGGGTGGACAATGCACAGGCTCACCTGCCTATGCTAAGAAAATTTCACAAGAGAAAGTGAGGAGCGATAAAGATCGAACCTAAGACACAAGCCTCCGATACCATGTAAAGAACCAATTTAACTCAAAATTTTAAGGTATTGAATAATTACATTTTTAGTGGTTTATATTATTCTCTGACATCAACGTCAAATAAGAATTAGAATTCAAAAGGCTGTACATGTTGCAAATCGACAGCGCGTATTTCGTATGACTAGCCCAAAACATTAACCATTAATACAAAATACAATACCTTCGTATATACACAATGCTTTCACATTATGCATTCTCAGCAGTAAATCTTATATCTTCATGTGCCCTTTGTCATTGCCTTCCAGAAGACAGTTTTATGACAAAAATCACGAGATTATGTCATAACTGATGCTCATAAACCACAAAAAAATCTAGTTCAATGTCATTTTTTATTTTTATTTCAAATAGGATATAAATTGTATCATTACCAATCAGGAACATGAAATCTTCAAATTAAAAATCCTCAAAGCCACAAATATATGAGTATAACCCCAAGTCAATCATGGTTGGATAAGTAAAATTTATTAATTGCAAAAGCCAGCTGGTTCAACTTTGTTGTTGGTACTTCCCATTCTATCACCCACGCATTAAATCAATGTCAACATGAGAATTACGCATATTTGGAGTGAGACTTTGATTGCTATTCACTGCAACTGGAATATGAACTCCCTCATGATCTGACTACACATCAACTTCTGCACCTTCTGAGACTTCCCTTTTCCTCTTCTTTGCCTTTGATCCACTCCATAGAAAGCTCCCAAGTACCACCTATAGCATGACAAATTCAGTCTAGCCATCCAAAAGAAAACTAGGGGAATGGGAACATATCTAAAATCTCAAGACTTTTATATGTAGTAAATAGCTGGAAACTTTTGATTTTAACATGTGGGAATGAGAGATATGATTTCAAGAGATAATATAAGGAAATATGTCTCTTCAGCCACTGCAAAGACATTGTTCCACGCAGCAGTTACATGCTTTTCAGGATACGGTTCCATATCCTGAAAAAAAAAAATTATGTGGCAACTGCAGATAATTTCTTTGCAGCAAGAGGAGATTAATAGAAGCCTATAATATAATGTTATGGCAGCACTAAAAATGTTGTTACCTGGACAGGACATGCTGCAATAAGCACCCCGGCAACAACTCCCCCAATGACTCGACCATCAGGACTAGCAACGGAAATATTTATTCCTCCAGTTCGTTGGCGTGAGCCATCACTCTCAGTTAGCAAAGAAGAACCCGAAAGAGACAATAACTCAAAACGGCCCTATAAAGCAAAAAATCCACCAACAATTTTATATATATATAACCTTAACATGATAGAATGTTGTAACTTGCAAAGAGAGATAAATATCAAATAAAACAAATATAAGAAGGTATTCAATAATACAAATGTGGAATCTCTGATTTCCACTAGGAAGGCTAATAATTATAAGCCATCAATTGGCTAACAATTATATATATTTCCCATTCCAAATATGTCAATAAAGCTAGGAAAGTCAAAAACTTGTAGCCAAAAAAGCATGGTGACTCAAAATGACTCAATGCCAAAATATTATTTTGTATAAGTAGAATACCAAACCACTCCCCGTTAAACCCGACTAGCGAGTGTGGGGTAGAGGAAATCCTTGTATGCAGCATTTTCCTTACATAATTGCAAAGAGACTGTTTCCTGGATTCGAACCCATGACTTTTCAGTCATGAAGAAACAGTTTTACCACTGCTCCTATTCGCCCCCTTTTATTTTGTATAAGTAGAATGCAAGATTAAAATTTATTTGTGCCACATAGGCATGCATATATGCATTATTAATGCATATATGTTTCTATGTACATACTTCGGAGTGTATTTAAGAATTATTTGTCCAATAAATTTCATGTTTGAACTTTACAACTTGGTTTCAGTTTATCTGGCATTATGGAAGAGCTCCAACACATGTTCAAAGGCTCAGATTCAAAACAATCTTGATTTGCAGTACTAATTAATGCTAGTCTTAACTTCCGTGCATGAATAGAATGATTAAGGAAGTCTTCCAAGTTCCAACATAACAAATGAATTTTTTAATCAATCAACCATAGTACCTCCATAAAGGGTTTCCATTTCGTTATGTGCACGGTGTTATGTATGTGTAAATGTGGGTATATGTCTTTACGTAATCGCAATTCCATATGAACCCATAACTGTATCCAAATCAAAACGTACATAACAATAAGAAAGTGTATAAGAAAGTGTCCAACCTCATACGTGATAGTGCCACCTGGAGTTGCAGGTTGACGAAGTGTGACAGTTGATACAGCACCAGTGCCAGACAAAATGCATACAGATCTAGGACCCTGCTGAGAAAATTCCATAATTCTTGTTCCAATGTCCTACAGAAAAAGAAAAAAAAAGGTTCAGAAGAGAGTAAGTCTTCAATATTGTTGAGATATATAGTCCCACATTGATTGGATGGGCAATTAATATGGCCTTTATAAGGCCTTGGGCACTCTCACTCCTTAAGCTAGCTTTTGGGGTGGTGACCTCAAGGTTCTTAACTTGGTATCAGAGCCTCACCGTCTCCCGCTTTAAAAAAGTGGAATTAAAATAAAAAAAAAGCACAAAAAGGTAAACCAAAAATGGGCCTGTGCAATTTCCACGCTTCTAGTCTAAAGGGCTCTTGCGTGAGGGGGCGTGTTGAGATATATAGTCCCACATTGATTGGATGGGCAATTAATATGGCCTTTATAAGGCCTTGGGCACTCCCACTCCTTAAGCTAGCTTTTGGGGTGGTGAACTCAAGGTTCTTAACAAAATGATTGGGGTTGATGAAGATAAGTCTTGAAAACCAAATGATTCTATTGTTTTGCCTTTGCCGTTGGAGACAGGGGGAGTCATTATGCAAAAGACAGAGGGAGTTAATGTGTCAGATAATGGAGATCCTCCCGGGAAATGGGGAAAGTTTTACAGCAGGCGAGAATCACCTCAGGAGCCTCTAGACTGCCAGGATTCTGACTCGAGTCTTAGTTCCAGCAACACTGATACAGCCAATCTAGATGTGCCTATTGCTCTCCGAAAAGGTACTAGATCTTGTACTGCTCATCCTATTTCTCATCATATCACATATGAAAAGTTGTCCCCAGGTTTTCGTGCTTTCAACACTATGTTAGACAGTACAAAAATACCAAAAAATATCGATATACTGAAAACCTTTTTCAATATGGTATCAGAGCAGGTTGGTCCTGAGAAAACTTAGCCACCACAACCACCTTCAAACCGGCGGCACAACGCCGGAAAACTCAACCTCCAACCATTATTAAGGTTATTTTCCCTTCCTACAAAGTCCCAAGAGAAAAGTAAGGCTACCAATCACTGTAGAAGGCAAAATCCCAGCTTTCCACCGCCGTCAGCCACCGTCAGCAGCCGTCGGAAAATTTTTCCGACGACATTTCCGACCAAGATCCGCACCATTCGAAACAGAAGGAGCCGATCTACAAGTTTCAAGAAGGACCATCGGATTCTGCTGAGCCACGCGCCCCCACGCGCTAGAGCAAGGACGGAGCATCCGCCCTACGCGTTACCACACGCAGCCATGTTGATTGAAAGTAAATTTCCATCCAGCAATGTTGCTCAACAAGGTATAGCGTTCCATGTTGATAATAATAGTCGATGGATTCTTGATTCAGGGGTTTCAGATCATATGACAGGTAATGCAGCCTTATTTTGTTCTTATACCCCTTACTATCAACAATCACGAATAAGAACAGTAGATGGCAGCTTCTCTACTATTGCTGGAAAAGGATCCATTAAACTTTCTGAACACATTACTTTGAACTCAGTCCTTCATGTTCCCTCTCTTACTTGTAACCTTATCTCTATCAGCAAACTTACGTCTGAGTTACATTGTGTTGCCAAGTTTTCTGTCAATGCTTGTGTTTTCCAGGAACAGGACTCGGGGCTGATGATTGGCAGTGCTAGAGAGGAAGAAGGACTTTATTATTTAGAAAAAGATTCTTGTGAAGGAAAAAATTTTGTGAACCACTCGGTATGTTTGTCTGATGATTGTAATGATGTTTTGTTGTGGTATCGTCGGTTAGGACACCCAAATTTCATTTATCTTCAGAAGTTGTTCCCAAGCTTATTTATCAATAAAAATCCCAGTTCTTTTTCTTGTGATATTTGTCAGCTTGCAAAACATTCTCGTGTTTCTTATCCTCCTAGAGTCCATCATGATTCTTCTCCATTTACCTTGATTCATAGTGATATATGGGGTCCAGCCCGTGAAAAAAATATCTCTAGTGCTCGTTGGTTTATAACTTTCATAGATGATCACTCTAGGGTGTGTTGGGTATACCTTCTAAAGGATAAGTCTGACGCTGCATCCATTTTTAAAAACTTTCATGCTATGGTTCAAACTCAGTTCCAGACCTCTATCCAAATTCTTCGAACTGACAATGGTACTGAATATTTTAATTCTGTTCTTGGAAACTATCTCAGCCAGCATGGTATTCTTCATCAAAGTTCTTGTCCTAACACCCCTCAACAAAATGGGGTGGCTGAAAGAAAAAATAGACATCTCCTTGAAGTTGCTCGAGCTCTTATGTTTACCATGCATGTCCCTAAATATTTGTGGGGGGAAGTTGTCTTGACTGCAGCATACCTCATCAATCGGATGCCTTCACGTGTCCTAAATTTTCAATCTCCTTTATCTTGTCTTACCCACACATTTCCTTCTTTCCGGGCTCATTCTTCCCTTCCTCCCAAGTTGTTTGGCTGTGTGGCTTTTGTACATGTTCCTCCCCATCAAAGGTCCAAGCTCGATCCTAAGTCCATTAAATGTGTCTTCATAGGATATCCTCCTAACCAAAAGGGCTTCAAGTGTTACTCATCTTCACTTCGTAAGGTCTTTGTTTCTATGGATGTCACATTTGATGAGAGACAATCTTTTTTTCCTTCGACTTCTCTTCAGGGGGAGTCTATTGGGGTTGATGAAGATAAGTCTTGGAAACCAAATGATTCTGTTGTTTTGCCTTTGCCGTTGGAGACAGGGGGAGTCATTATGCAAAAGACAGGGGGAGTTAATGTGTCAGATAATGGAGATCCTCCCGGGAAATGGGGAAAGTTTTACAGCAGGCGAGAATCACCTCAGGAGCCTCTAGACTGCCAGGATTCTGACTCGAGTCTTAGTTCCAGCAACACTGATACAGCTAATCTAGATGTGCCTATTGCTCTCCGAAAAGGTACTAGATCTTATACT
Organism: Gastrolobium bilobum; assembly: GCF_033153095.1. NCBI lineage: Eukaryota > Viridiplantae > Streptophyta > Magnoliopsida > Fabales > Fabaceae > Gastrolobium > Gastrolobium bilobum. The sequence continues at coordinate 79,217 of NW_026897095.1, read as the reverse complement.
GCTCATCCTATTTCTCATCATATCACATATGAAAAGTTGTCCCCAGGTTTTCGTGTTTTCAACACTATGTTAGACAGTACAAAAATACCAAAAAATATCGATTATTGAAAACCTTTTTCAATAAATATTTACATAAATGCTAGAATAAATGGCACAAACTTCATCATGATATAAAATCAATTAATTAAAAGTACATAAAAGAGTAAATTGAGTACATATGTCCACAAATGAATTTTGAGGCAAGTCCCACATTATTTTCTTCTTTACTACGGTAGACATCAATATCATCATAATACTTGGTTTTGGCTTCACTAAGTTGAATTTTCCTTTTAAGAGAAAAATAGTATGATTGTGAACATCTGTTTAGTATTTTATACAATTAGTTTTATCATTATTTCAACATACCAATTGTACATAGTGTCACCTATGTCGGTCCAAAGATGCCAACAGATGTTTTATACAAACCCTCATGTAAATAAGAGAACAGAAATACTGACAGAAATTCATGGGTAATATTTGATTACATATATAAAAATATCATGATTCTTATAGTTTAAGGAATTTTATTCTGTTAATAGTCTAGGCTTGTACTAGTTGTACAACACTAGTCTTGACAAAGAATAATTAGCATAAATAAGTTTATTAGGCTAACAAAACATCATTTAGAGTATTATTTTTCTCTCTCTCTTTTCCATACATTGAATATCAAAACATCACATAATCATAACATCATTCAGAGTCTTAAACTAACAAAATAATATCATTTAGAGTATTATTTTTCTCTTCTCTCTTTTCCATATATTTTTCCTATAATTTTAACACATAATAACAAAACACAGGTAGATTCAAATTCATGAAAATTTGTGACATACTTCTCCATTTTCAATGTGGATGATGTGAGAAGTGAATGCCATCTCGCCGAACCAGATATCAATTCACCTGGCAATATGTAACCACTCAGAACATCAAAAGAAAAAATAGTAAAATCTATTCTCTAGGGTGAATCATCCTTTACGTAAGAGAGTGCAGATATAGAACTAAGCAATCTCATATGCCATTATGATAAATATCTGAAGTGAGTTAGAATTTCATATACATGGAATTCATATGGAACTGTAACTCACTAAACTGTAATCTTGGGCCAAGGAGGCCCTCACATGGGTTCTAGGCCTTTCCAAAGAAAAAGATAAGCTGTATTCTTCATCAAAAGAAATACAGTCTAGATAAGGAATATGAATCATACAGACTTTAATAATCAAGTTGGTCATACTTAATCATACAAATCTAAAGATCTCGTCAGTCATTCTAAGATTTTCATTACTTCACATATGTTGTTTTGGTAAAATTCTTGTTATTTAATATGCATATTTTTGCCCTTGAAACTTTGCTTATTACAAGTCTACAACTTTATGAGCTTCAGTATTATATCCCATGCTTAACCCATTGCATATCTAAGTGCACAATTCAATATTGATAGCATAATAAAATCAAATTACCCAACTTGTTATGTGCATTCATCTCACATCCACACCATAATTATCAATCTCGTATAGTGTTGAGTAGCGACCAACCTTAAAACTACAATAGCAGGATTGTGAGATAGTCGCTACAATGAAGTCTATATAAATGCTGTATTAAGTTATACTACACGCATAAATCAAAAGTCACTCATTAAATCTTGACTTGCAAGGGTAAGGGTGAGGAAAATCCTCGTATGCAATCTTACCCCTATATTTTTTTCTAAGAGGTTATTCCCTAGATTTGAGCCTATGACCTCTCGGTCACAAAGAATCAATTTTACCGTAGCTCTAGGCCCACCCTCATTTCACAAAATATAAAATACTAAAAAATAAAAAAAATTACCTAAAATTAAAGGCAACAAAACACGACGAGAATTGGACTTACAAAACTAGGATAGAGCAATCGCTGAAAAACCAACGACGAGCAATGGGGTTGATGGAACAAATGAGAGAGAGAGAGAGAGGAGCGCCTCTAAGTTCAAGGGTTTCGATAGGGTTTTGCAATACTGAAGATAGGCCTAATATATGTTAGGGTAAAGGGGGTGGAAAAGTCATTTTTGCCCCCTGAAATTGCTACTTATACAATGCACGAATGGGGGCAAATAGGGATTTTTACCCTACCTTTCAAGGAGGGGCGCTATAGCCAACTATTTCCCATGATTTTTCCGTTATCATGGCCCCATGACGCCACGTTTTGAGAATAGTAGGATGAAGGTGCTAAGTCATGTTATGCACGTTGTCAATAACTATGGTACATACACAAACATGTATGCGAGTGTGTACTATATACTTGGTTAGAAACTTTTAATTTGTCAGCATTGAAAAATGTGTTTTCCAAATAGCTTGATGACTATATTCTAATGCCGTAATTAACAAACTATGTAATGGTTGTTTTACGTCTATAATTCTACAATAAATGTGGAAAGGTATAATGGTATATATCGATGAAGATTTATATCATAGTCGTCCAACTTAATTCTAATCAGATTTCCATTTGTCTAAAATTTAAAATATAAAATGAATCTCTCTCTTAGGAATTAACAAAACTTTAAATTTAAGGAAATTAATAATATATAGCAAACTATCTTGGAATTTAGAGGCCATTGTTCATTCAAGTCATTTTGATATTAGCATATTGTTAGCGTAATAGCAAAAAAAGGAATTAAAACTACGACTACTACGCAAGAGCACACGTCACAAGTAATATAGGATTCTTTCGAGTCCTAGATATCGTCCCATAGGGAAAGTTGTAAGAATTTAGAATTCGAGAGCACACGTTACAAGTAATATACGACTGCTGGTAAATGGAAACTTCCCTACTACAGAGATAACAGCAGTGACTGCCACCATCCTAGCAGGAACAGCATCGCTGCTGCCACAGCAGTAACAACCACCCCTAACATCCACCCACGGAAGTGAGCATCTATTCCTCCTATAAATACCCCTCCATCGCCAGGAAATGGGGCATCTCATGTATCGTTACTCTGCCAATTCCTATAAGCCCTGAATAACACACACACACACACACACACCCCAACTCGTGATAGATTCATACTTGGGACATTGCTACCTAGCTTGGTCTCTACTTTTGCTAGCAGTAGTACCCATACAGTGATCCTGTAACACCCCAAATTTCTAACAATTTATAAAACAATCTTATAATAAATAAATTGTCAAAAAAAAATTTTATTTTTTTTACAATTATAATAATAGAAATATTGCGGAAGCTAATCTAAATCTAATTTGGGGAATGTTACCGCCGCACCTGTACAATGGATAGGTGCAAGGCTAAATTTATTACATTAAAATAAAACCAAAGACTAAAACCCAATAATATTCATATAATTAACCTATTTCTAGGGACTAGGATTACATATAAATATAACCTATAACTCCCTATGGATTAGGATTACATACAATGTATTTCATATAAATAAAGTATCCTAATAGAACATAGGGATTATGATTACATATAACAAACATAAAACTACCTAAAGATTAGGATACATCCAATAAAATTTCATACACAACAAATCTACAACCACCTAGAGATTAGGATTACCTGGTCTCCGTTTTTGCTAACTTCTAGAAAAAAAGAGTAATTTGGGGCAGAGAACCGGTTGGTAACCAAAAGAATATAAAATAAATTAAACTAAGTTTTTGATCTAAGAAGAGAGAATAGTATAGGAGAAATGTTGAAGAGTGAATTGGTTTGGTTAGGCTAGACCTCTATTTATAGTTGAAGTTTTGGGCTTAGATATGGGTTTCGTACATTTATTTCCTTTTTCTTTATTGATGTATTTGACTCAGATATTGGCTCCATACATTACTGACTCAATGCTGACTCATCGTATCTAAACAATTTATGTTTGTTGACTCACCATATCTAAACAATTTATCAATCAAACATTACTAATCAAACATTAATACATAAATCATCAATCAATTAATAAATCAAATAATCATAATTATCGCACAAAATAATAATTTTATCAAAGGTAAAATTAATATTACATTTTGTTATCTATCACCATAATATATATATATATATATATATATATATATATATATATATATATATATTATTACTACTAATTTATAGTTTATTATTATTATTATTTTATTAATAAAAATATGGGGTATTACATTCTACCCTCCTTAAAAGAAGTTTCGTCCTCGAAACTTAAAAGTTTGAACTCCTCAAATTAACTAAAAGGCATAAGGTTAAAGTTAATAAAAAATATGGGGTATTACATTCTACCCTCCTTAAAAGAAGTTTCGTCCTCGAAACTTAATTTTTTTTTTTTGAAACCCCCATAAAAAAAAAAAGCAAACAACAAAAGAGTCATGCATAACCAAACAAACAAGGCAACATAGAATACAATAAATTTAAAACACTACAAATTAATAAATTGTCAACTTTAACCAAGCTAAAAAAAAAAGTTTCGAAACTGAATATCTTCTTTAAACAAATAGAAATTTTTATTGCATATATTATCTTTCATTTGTTAGAAAAATTTTAATCAATTCCAGAACAACTCTAAAAGAAAGTTAATTACTTTTATAAAAATAAGAACGAGTTACTAAAGATAGCGTATAAAATTTTTAAAGAATAATATCAATAATAATTTTAAATCACAAAATAATTCCAAACATATAATCATCAAAAGTTCAAAGAAATAAAACATATTTAAAGGATATGAAAAATAACCCTTCACTACCCGCCTCTCTCGATTTATTTATTTATCTTATGTCCTATTATTTTATTTCCTAATTTTTTTTATTTAACTCAGGGATCTTTGATCCCTCAAGTCAGTATCAAAAGCAAACCCTAAGCCGAACCAGGGGCTCTGATACCATTTTGTAACACCCCAAATTTCTAACAATTTATAAAACAATCTTATAATAAATAAATTGTCAAAATTTATTTTTATTTTTTTTACAATTATAATAATAGAAATATTGCGGAAGCTAATCTAAATCTAATTTGGGGAATGTTACCGCCGCACCTGTACAATGGACAGATGCAAGGCTAAATTTATTACATTAAAATAAAACCCAATAATATTCATATAATTAACCTATTTCTAGGGACTAGGATTACATATAAATATAACCTATATCTCCCTAGGGATTAGGATTACATACAATGTATTTCATATAAATAAAGTATCCTAATAGAACATAGGGATTATGATTACATATAACAAACATATAACTACCTAAAGATTAGGATACATCCAATAAAATTTCATACACAACAAATCTACAACCACCTAGAGATTAGGATTACCTGGTCTCCGTTTTTGCTAACTTCTAGAAGAAAAGAGTAATTTGGGGCAGAGAACCGGTTGGTAACCAAAAGAATATAAAATAAATTAAACTAAGTTTTTGATCTAAGAAGAGAGAATAGTATAGGAGAAATGTTGAAGAGTGAATTGGTTTAATTAGGCTAGACCTCTATTTATAGTTGAAGTTTTGGGCTTAGATATGAGTTTCGTACATTTATTTCCTTTTTCTTTATTGATGTATTTGACTCAGATATTGGCTCCATACATTACTGACTCAATGCTGACTCATCATATCTAAACAATTTATGTTTGTTGACTCACCATATCTAAACAATTTATCAATCAAACATTACTAATCAAACATTAATACATAAATCATCAATCAATTAATAAATCAAATAATCATAATTATCGCACAAAATAATAATTTTATCAAAGGTAAAATTAATATTACATTTTGTTATCTATCACCATAATATATATATATATATATTATTACTACTAATTTATAGTTTATTATTATTATTATATTATTATTATTATTATTATTTTATTAATAAAAATATGGGATATTACAGATCCATATTCCCTCACAGGGAACATATTGGGCTTATAGAACCCAATAGTACACAACCCATCACCTTTCAACTTCAAATAATACTCATCTTTAACACGAGAAACTAAAAGCTGCAATAGAGATTTACCAAGATATGCCAATTGTTGTTTCTTCCCAGTCCCAGTCCCATGCGAACGCCCTTTGCCTTGTTTCTGGCTTTGTGTCAAGGTTCCAAGATGACTAGATGATTTTGGAGTCAGTGCCAATGATACAATTCCATTAGAGCCATGAGATGAAATTGCTGAAGATTCTAATTGTAAGGTGGATCCAATGGTAACACCACCAATGCTGGATTGAAATGGTAGATTGGGATCAGACAGTGGACGAACCAAAAGAGAATGGTGACTCAAAAAGCCAAAATGACTCAATGGCCAAAGATTATTTTGTTTCAGTAGAATGCAAGATTAAAATTTATTTGTGCCACATAGACATATATGCATGCATACATGTATGTACGTACATGCTTCAGAGTGTATTTATGAATTATTTGTCCAATAAATTTCATGTTTGAACGTTACAACTCAGTATTAGTTAGTCCAGCATTATGCAAGAGCTACAACACATGATCGAAGGCTCAAATTTAAAACAGTCTTAAAAGTAGCAACAAAACAATCTTAATTTGCAGTAATAATGCTAGTCTTAACTTCCGTCCATAAATAGAATACTTAAGGCAGTCTTCCAAGTTCCAACATAACAAATGAATTTTTTAATCAATCAATCATAGTACCTCCAAGATGACTAGATGATGTTGGAGTCAATGCCAATGATACAGTTCCATCAGAGCCATATTTCCTAGGCCTTCCTCTCTTCCTTTTGGCAGGTTCCCCAGGTGGAGCCCCAGAAGGAGCACCCACATTAACAGCATGAGATGAAATTGCTGAAGATTCTAATGGTAAGGTGGATCCAATGGTACCACCACTAACGCCAGATTGAAATGGTAGATTAAGATTTGACTGTGGACGAATACTGGGTGAAACATGTAACTCAGGTTGTGCACAAGAACCAGTTAATCCTCTCTGCTGCATATAGTAAGATGCAGAACCAGAAAACGCTACTTGGTCCCCCAATCCATGCATTTACTTCAAATGCCTTGAGCATCTTTTACAATAAACTTTGACCCCCAATTTCAATACACCAAAACTTATCATCTAGCTCTGTTCTCAAATGCAGTATAGTGACAAATTTTGGAAGAAAAAAATATTCACATATCAGAATACCATAAAATGTAAGGTATGTGACCTCTTCATTATGTGCCACTAGCAGTATGCTTAATTCTATGTAATGAAGTACTCATTATATTTACTTTTCAAGATACGGTTTTTCAAGTATTACCTCTATGCCAGGTGAGTTTCATGTTTATAATGCCACATTCAAGCCTCAATTTTCATCTGGTTTATAATGACACATCCAAGCTTTAATTTTCATCTAGTTTACAATGCCACATCACGAGGCATTTGCCACTCTTACATGGACAAATTTAATGTCAGGTGGAACATTAAAACAAATGTCAAACTAGATATGAGAGTTCCTTTCCAACATCAACGATTATCAAATTTATGATATCAGTAAAGATAAAGAACATTCACTTTTAAAAGGTAAAGAATACAAATCATATGCAAATTTAAGAACTAAAACTAAAAAATAATACCACTATTATAAGGACAATGTATATTTAAGCCTATTTGAAACAAGATACATGTGAAAAAATGCAGTTCTTAAATCTCCACAGTCCATACAAACGCTGTAATGTAAGCCTGTAATGGGAACAAAGATGCAAACAAATAAAATAAATACAGTCCAAAAGACATAAATAGAGGAGCACTGTTATTGCTACAAATCTCGCAGATCACACTGAAAACAATTACAAAATAGTTGGCAAAATATCATAATCATAGTACCAAAGGTACAAGCTGTTTATGAAATGAGACATATGGCTTTAGCTGATTTGAAATCACCAGGCTTTAGATGCTTCGCTTGTTGATTTAGGCTCTATGTTCTTCCTCAAAAATTCAGAAAACCTTACAGTAGTAGCACTCCCTCGTTCTAGGCAGTGAAGATAATCATCCACTTGAAGAAAATTAAACAGAAAACTATTTAGATCACACATTAGAAAATTAAACCTATACAAGCAAATTCTATGAAACAATGTGCTAAAGTACTAGGCCAATTCTGGAAAAAAAATAGAAACGTATAAAACACTAGGCACGACCAACTTTCTAATTGAAGGAACTAACTAGAAAAACGTTAAGAGTGGAAGAATACCTGACATAGCACCCTGCGTAACAAACCCACCTGCAATGATCCCTCTGGTAGGACTGAAAGAATTGCATTTGGAAAAACTAAATAGGCAAATGCTTTCATTTTCTGGCATAAGATAAAAAGGCACTAAATTAGTTGTGTACAAGCAGCAATGAACCCAGGCCTCCAACTTCAAAATTTGTTTATGCCACAGGAACATGAAAATTATTAGAGAAATATAAAATCATTAATGTAGCCTCACTCAATGGCTTAAACTTCTGGGTTGAATTGGTTCTTTACATGGCATCAGAGCCGATATGTAAAGAACCAATTCAACCCAAAAACTTAAGCTATTGGGTGAGGGCCTCTTTAATGATTTATATTATTCTCTAATATGCCCCCTCACAAGAGAGTCCATTGGGCTTGAAATGTGAATAATACATCAGGCACAACCTATCTGTGCTAAGAAATTCCACAAAGAAAATAAGGGGCTGCGAGGATCGAACCTGGAACATTGAGGCTCTGATACCATGTAAAGAACCAATTCAACCCAAAAGTTTAAGCTATTGGATGAGGGCCTTTTTAATGATTTATATTATTCTGTAACACGATATGACTAAGTGGTCATGAGTTCGATCCTCACCGCCCCTATTCTATTAATAAAAATAATTAAATATTATGGAGTTTCTTAGCATAAATAGGATGGGCCTGATGCATCATTCACTCTTCAAGCCCAATGGGCTTTTGTGTAAGGGGGCGTGTTAGAGAAATATAAAACCATTAATGTAGCCTCACCCAACAGCTTGAACTTTTGGGTTGAATTAGTTATTTTCTTTAAAAAAATAGAAACAATTATACAATAGTTATGGGCTTATGCATAAAAAATATCATTTGCAGGTCCCGCTAAACCTTACAGCATGTGACTAAATATTTGGAAGCACTAACATAAGTGCATGAACTTCTATAAGATCAAGCAAGCGTTGACTGTTGGATGCATAATTACTAGTCCCAAATCCAAAGAGTTAGCTTCTAGTACAAAGCTGGAAAGTTGGACATGCCCAAGGCAAAGATGGTTTGGAAGTTACAAGGCAAATTATAATTCCACAATCATGAAGCTAAAGACTCCCAAGTTTTTGACATGGATGAATAAAGATCTATGGGACTTGCATTGCAAATGAACTTGGTATTACTGAACTAAGTTTTGGGACAAAGTGTCTACTCAAATTGTAGGAGATAAAGGCAAAATGTTAAACACTGCAAATTTATCGGAAGGTAAACAATGTTATGCTAAAAAAATAAAGAGGAGGTTGTTTATGTTTTTCTGTAAGAGCAGTTAAGTTGCTGAGACCTCAAAGGGGGTTAAAGTAATTTACTCAAACAAATAAAAAAAGCAAAAAAAAATGAAAGGAGTTAGCCTAGTAACATTAATGATGATCGTATAACAGATATAGTAACAACAATAACTAAAAGATAAAAATATTTAAACATTTTAACTATTGTCCACAGCATAGTGTATTTATAACACTATTGTCCAAATGAAGTAAATACTGAACAAATTTCATTTAGCTGACTAAATTCAACGACATAAGGTTAACACAAAATAATACTTCAAATTGACAAAAAAATATTCTACTAACCTCCTCTTCAAGTTCAGTTGGGTCCAATATAATACAGCTACTATCTGTTACACAACAACATATTGCAACTATAGAGACAAGGATAAGAAATCATAATCGTTTCACAAAATGAAATCATATAAGTAAACCAAAAGACTATAATCATAGAAGTAAATCATAATTGTTCAACGATTCATCAATTGGTTCATCCACCTCTGTCTGAGGCACCTCGTTCTGGTCTATCGCTTTGGATCGGCGAATAGTTAGCTTCAACGAAAACGTGCGAAAAGCCTTTTGAATTTTGATAGCTGCTTTTGCTTCATGCTGCTCATGGATCAATTTCCGGAGCAAGCGCGTTATGGTCTCGCATGTGGTGTTCATCACTGCAAAACCAAATTTCATCTCTGCAAAAATAGAGTGAAGTGATTGCTGGTGAGTGGCATTGATGGAAGGAGTCGTCATGGAGGGTGAGATCGGCAATGAAAGCACCAATTGATATGTTTTCTAGTGTCAAATTGATATGTTTTCTGATGTTCCTCTCTTCGAGGGAGAGGGTCCTCCTCTAACTTCAAAAGTTAGCCAAAATATTCCTTATTCATTAACAATACGATCATAGTCTTTATACACCCAAACTCCTACCAGTAACATAAAATGAAAAAAAACGCATACAAGCAACACTCACAGAATCTACTAGCAGAATTTCATAACCAAAATGAAGAAAAGAAGAAGTGGAAGAAGTGTTTTATCTGAATAATACTTTCTTGATTCATTGAGAGACCCAATGGGTCCTTTTTATATTGAGTACATCCAACTACCTCAACTACTTTAATAAATATACAACCACCAACTACATCAATAAATATACAACTACCAACTAAATATACAACTACCAACTAAATATACAACTACCAACTACATCAATAAATACTATCTAGAATATTCTACACTCCTCCTCAAGTTGGGAGATATATATTGATCATTCCCAACTTGCTGATCAAATTCTCAAAGGTCGGCTTAAGTAATCCTTTGGTGAGGATATCCGCCGTCTGTTCCTTGGTAGGTATATATGTCACGCATACACTACCGTCTTCTAATTTCTCTTTGATAAAGTGACGATCAACTTCCACATGTTTTGTTCTGTCATGATGAACAGGATTTTGAGCAATGCTGACAGCAGCCTTATTATCACAATATAATCTGATAGGTAGGGAATAAGAGATCTTCAACTCCTCCAGAAGCCTTCGTAACCAAATTCCTTCACAAATAACATGGGCTAGAGCCCGAAATTCCGCTTCTGCACTACTTCTTGCAATAAGAGTTTGTTTCTTACTTCTCCAGGTCACAAGGTTTCCCCAGACATAAGTACAATATCCTGAAGTAGATCTTCGGTCCATTGCAGAGCCAGCCCAGTCTGCATCTATATAGATTTCAATCATCCTTTTGTGCCCCTTTTTAAAGAAAATTCCTCGACCAGGGGTATTTTTGAGGTATTTGAGAATTCTATAAACAGCACTAAGGTGTTTTTCCTTAGGAGAATGAATTGGCTAACCATGCTCACAGCAAAAGCAATATCAGGACGAGTGTGAGACAAATAGATTAATTTTCCCACTAGTCTCTGGTACTGCTCCCTATCAACATCTTCCCCGTCCTAAACTCCCATCTTGATATTAGCTTCAATTGGAGTCTCTGCCGGCTTGCACCCAAGCATACCTGTTTCTTGCAACAGGTCTAGAATGTATTTTTTCTGAGTTAAAGAAATTCCTTCCTTACTCCGAGCAATTTCCATGCCAAGGAAATATTGAGAGATCCAAGATCTTTTAGTTCAAACTGGTCAGCTAAATATTTTTTTAAAGAAGTTATCTCCTCGCTATCATTACCAGTGACAATTATGTCATCAACATAAACGATCAGAATAGCAATTCTTCCTTTGTCGGAGTGTTTAAAAAATAAAGTGTGATCAGTCTGAACTTGGGTGAACCCTCTTCCCTTAATAGCTTGAGTAAATTTCCCAAACCATTATCTGGGAGATTGTTTAAGTCCATAGAGAGACTTCTGCAACTTGCACACAGAACCATCCCCTTTTTCAAAACCAGGAGGTGGATCCATGTAAACTTCCTCATGGAGATCACCATTCAAGAAGGCATTCTTAACATCTAACTGTTGCAATGGCCAATCAAGGTTGGCGGCAAGAGATAGCAGAACGCGGATAGTGTTAAGTTTGGCAACAGGAGCAAATGTCTCCTGATAATCTATCCCATGAGTCTGAGTAAATCCCTTAGCAACTAATCTGGCCTTATACCTATTGATGCTATTGTCTGCATTGAATTTTATTGTGAACACCCACTTGCAACCAACAGTTTTCTTTCCTTTAGGTAATGTCACAAACTCCCACGTTCCATTTTTTGTAAGTGCATCCATTTCTTCTAATACTGCATTCCTCCATTTTGGGTCATCAAGTGCTTCTTGGATATTTTTGGGTATCCTGGTACTATCTAACATAGTGTTGAAAGCACGAAAACCTGGAGACAACTTTTCATATGAGATATAATGGGAAATAGGATGAGCAGTGCAAGATTTAGTACCTTTCCGAAGAGCAATAGGCATATCAACGTTGGCTGTACTAGTACATTCAAGTGGGTTGCTGAAACAAGGACTCGAGTCAGGATCCTGGCAGTCTAGAGTATCTTCATGTGTTTTGCGCCTGCTGTAAAATTTTCCCCATTTACCAGGAGGATCACAAGGAGGATCATTAGATTCAGGTATAGTTGCTCCCCCTGTTTCCTTCCCAATAACTCCACCTGTTTCCAAAGGCCAAGGTAAGACAACAACATCATTTGGTTTCCCAGGCTTATCTTCATCCATACCAATACCTATAGACTCCCCCTGAAGAGAAGTCGGGGAAAAAAAAGATTGTGTCTCGTAAAAGGTAACATCCATGGAAACAAAAACCTTACGGAGAGAAGGTGAGTAACACTTATAACCTTTTTTATTAGGGGAATATCCTATGAAGACACATCTGATGGATTTAGGGTCAAGTTTGGACCTTTGATGTGGAGGAATATGCACAAAAACCATACAGCCAAATATTTTGGGAGGAAGAGAAGAAAGGGCACTGAAAGAGGGAAAAGATTTAGTAAGACAGGATAAAGGAGAATGAAAATTTAGTACCCGAGAAGGCATCCGATTAATAAGATAACAGGCTGTCAAGACGGCTTCCCCCCACAGATATTTAGGGACATGCATCGTGAATAAAAGAGCTCGAGCAACTTCAATTAGATGTCTATTTTTCCTTTCAGCCACCCCATTTTGTTGAGGGGTGTTAGGACAAGAACTTTGATGAATAATTCCATGCTAGTTTAGGTAATCTCCAAGAACTGAATTAAAATATTCAGTACCATTATCTGTTCGCAGAATTTTGATAGAAGTCTGAAATTGAGTTTGAATCATAGCATGAAAGTTTTTAAAAGTGGATGCTGCCTCAGACTTATCTTTTAAGAGATATACCCGACATGCCCTAGAAATGATCATCAATGAAAGTAATAAACCAACGAGCACCCGAGACATTTTTTTCACGAGCAGGTCCCCAAATATCACTATGAATCAATGTAAAGGGAGAAGATTCATGATATTTCTTAGGAGAATAAGTGACACGAGAGTGCTTTGCAAGCTGACAAATATCACAAAGAAGGGAACTTGGCTTTTTATTGATAAATAAGTTCGGCAATAACTTCTGGAGATAAACAAAATTTGGGTGTCCCAACCTACGATGCCATAACAAAACATCATTACAGTCATCTGATAAACATAAAGAGTGGTTCGAAAAAATCCTCTTTTCACAATGAACATCTGTAAAATAGTATAGCCCTTCTTCCTCTCTAGCACTGCCAATCATCATCCCCGAGTCCTGTTCTTGAAAGATACAAGCATTTGCAGAGAACTTAGCAACACAATGCAACTCAGCAGTAAGTTTGCTAATAGAGATGAGATTACAAGTAAGAGAGGGAACATGAAGTACTGAGTTCAAAATAATATGCTCAGAAAGTTTAATGGATCCCTTTCCCGCAATAGTAGAGAAATTCCCATCAGCTGTTCTTATTCGTGACGGGTGATAGTAAGGGGTATAGGAGAAAAATAAGGTTGCATTACCTGTCATGTGATCAGAGGCCCCTGAATCAAGGATCCAACGATTACTACGTTTAACATGGAATGTCATACCTTTTTGAGCAACATGACTAGTTGCCTCAGCAGGTTGAGACATCAATTTCTGAAAAGACGAATTTTCAAAATTTTCAACGTCTATGGTTTTCTACAACAGGTACCCAGAAAAAAGTTCCTCCAAATACAATGAGAGCAATCTTGACTACAGTGAAACAGTAATTGCTACAGTAATGAACAGTACTGCTAGAGTAATGAACAGTACTGCTACGGGTCTTCTGTGGGCTGGCTCAGAATCTTGTTCTGAACCTAATGGTGGCCTTGGTTTCGTGGTTGGAGGTGTCTAGGTAAGGATTCTGGCTTGGGCAGTGGCTAAAACGAAAAAAAAAGGAATAGGAAAATGACTTAAAATTAAATCAGAACGGGGAAGAGACTGGAATATAACCAGCTCTTGATACCATAAAGAAAAGAAGAAGTGGAAGAAGTGTTTTATCTGAATAATACTTTCTTAATTCATTGAGAGACCCAATGGGTCCTTTTTATATTGAGTACATCCAACTACCTCAACTACTTTAATAAATATACAACCACCAACTACATCAATAAATATACAACTACCAACTAAATATACAACTATCAACTACATCAATAAATACTATCTAGAATATTCTACATATTCTACAGAAACAAATTAGGAAACATAATGAAATTAGTAAATAACTTCTTATACTGCTTCCTCAATGAGAGGACTAATTGATTTAACAATATATTCTAAGCATTCTACAATATACTGACAATATATTTTAAGATATCCTATCACTGGCAATAAATTACTCTTCAATGAAAATGACTGTGGTGTAGGTAAGATATGGATATCTACTTAAGATAGATGGTTAAGTAATGACTCCAACATTAGAACCTTACGGTTCTTGAAAACTATATGATCTTAGGAAAATCATGGAGTTTGCCAGATAAGTGTGCGCTAGATTTAAAAAATAAGCTGTTATGATTTCTGGGTAGTACACATGGGTTCAAAGGGGCTTCTTTTGAAGTCTGTTTGTAGGTAACTATGAGGAAAAGTCCAGTTAACTTTATCAAATGGTTTTTTTTTTTAAGTACAATACAATAATTAGTGTAAGACATGATATGTCAATTGGTTGGTTGATTAAAGAATGGAAAAGTCATGAATCCTATGCATATGCTAATTTTCGGTCATGTGAGGGAAATACATGTGGGAAGTTGATTTAATTCAAGTTCAATAATTGATGATGATCCTTGCGCATGGTAGATAGGATTGAGCCAATTGGTTGGTGTTTGAAAGCTTGAAAACATGTTGAACCCATTTAGGGTTGGTTTCAACTATATTAGGAAAAATGAGTGGGAAACCTATTTAAATCATGATCAACTATGGTTGTAGACCCTTAGGCATGATCGGGTTGAATGTGCTAATTGATAGCTTGAAAAGCAAGAAAAACTGATGTGTTGATGATATATGTGGTTTCGGCCATGACAAGGAAAATAGGCAAGGATGTGTGTTAAATTCTTGTTCAAGATGGAAATCAATTACTAGGTATGTATCAAGTGAGTTTAGGGTGTGAAAACCTAGCTTGGCCAAGAGTTCATTGAAATCATGTGTAATCAAGTAATTGGCTATGACTTGTTATTGTGGCATGAATTAGCAAGGAAGAGTGTACTATTAATAACCATATGAATCACCATGTCCATTTTGAAATTAGCATTCAAAAGTGTTGATTTTTTGCATTACAAGTAACGTGTTTTGGTGGTTAATGGTGTCTTCATTTATGGTATTAGTGTTGAATCAAGGGAATTAACTTTGGAAGATCAAGTTCCAAGTTAATCAAACAATTGGAAGCCCTAGTTCTTGTTTATTCAAGATAGGGTAAGTTTATGAAACTATGAGTTAATTGGTATTTTGACCATTAGGTCAACATGTGATCATGTCAAGTATTCATGTTTTCCAATATCCTATGTGAAATAGGGTGATTTTGGAGTGCAAGACAAGTAATCAGTGGTGTGGATAGCTTTCTTGGTCTTCAAGCAAGTGTTGACTCGGGAGATTCAAGAGGTAAGCTCTCGGTTTAGGAGTTTTCTCCTACTTTGTTGTTCCACAACAGGTCCATTGGGACCATGGTTTCATATATGTGTTATTGATGAATGTTAGATACATAAGTATAGCTGCATTCATATAGGACATGTTCATATTATGATGTGATGTGTGGAATTGTGGTTCATGGCCAGTGAACACATGCATGTGTGATCTTCCAACAAGATACAGCTCTTGGAAGTGGGTACATATGGATACAGCCCATGGACTACCATGTAAGACTCCAAGATGACCATGTAAGACTCCAAGAGGACTTCGATCCTTAGAGGTGATTGTTTGTACAACCTTTGCGAGATACTTGTTTGTACTATCTTTGCGAGATACAGTCCATGGAAGTGCGATCCTTAGGGACCAAGTCTTTGGATTATCATGCATGACTTCTGTGAGAACTAGGGTTCTCGGAAGCATTTGTTTGGATTTCTTTGCGAGATACAGCCCCTGAAAGTCTCTTGTACATGATTTATGCTATACCATGTTATCTGACCCTTAATACAGGAAGTAAACTCATGGGCGAAGAATCACTCCATAAACCCTGACTTTACAAGATTCTTATCTTATCCCATTTGGGGACACGTTTCAGGTACTCCAACAGCAGGAAAGCCCTCCCAGGTTAAGCGGCCTGTTCAAGGCTAATTGACTCAGTTGAAGCATGCACGTAGTTTCTTTTGGAAACTGTATATATATTTTTTGGGTCATGATGTATGACCAACCACTGATGTATATGGCCTCTTATTATTTTGAGATACATGATTAGACAATATGCATGTATATTTTGTCATTCAGACACGTACGTATTTATTCAATGACATGTTTTAGTTATCAGCATGAAAGAGTATGTGCGTAGGTTGACAAGTAATGTATGTGATATTTGTAATGGCACAGAGTCATATTCAGGACATGTATATTGGATTGAATTTTTTTGTAATTCAAGTGACAGGTTAAATGTGAGATTTTATCCCTATATTAGTCTAATTTATAGTCGTTAGGCTGTATGTTTGCCTCTGTCCAAATAGGTATTTGTTATCATATTCAGATACTCTTTGATCATTGATTATGGTCACAGGAATTCAAATAATAATTTTGTACATGTATGCGCAGTACACTTCATGTAGATAAGACAAGTATAGTTTGTATGGCAATACGTAAGGAAAATAATAAGGAAAAAGTTAACTCACGAAATTACAATGTGTAATAGTGAGACTTTCATGAAGTCTTTCGCTAATTATTTCATGCATGATGCACTTTATATACTATTTTGCATACTAACAAACCGTGATATCACGATGAGGCATTACATTTCAGATCTTTGGCAGGGGTAGGGGTGGCTCATAGATTAGAGAAAGCCACAAGGGACTTTCTTTGGTATAGAGTGTTGATACTCAGCTCTATTAAAGTCAACATAATCAGCCTAATTGTCTGCCACTTTCTTATGCACTTCTCTAGGAAGCTATGTTCAGCCTAGCTATCAGATTTTGCATTTATTATTGTGTTAGTTGTTAGTAGTTAGTTGTTAATAGCATTACCTTTGTTAGTTGTTAGTTGGCAGATTAGTTGTTATAGTATTTAATGCTCATCTTGTATAAATATTCTGGTGTAGAGCTGAATAAGTGCAATGAAAAATACATTATGTCATGACTCATTAATTCCATGACTGCTGAAATGGGAGAAAATTACATTATGTCTAAGTCTGCCAAACAAATTTGGGATGGAATCAAGGCTGGTTACTCCAAGAAGGATAACACAACAGCTTTATTTCAAGTTAAAGGGGTTCTAATAGATCTGAAACAAGGTGAGTTAAATGTTACACAATATTATAATACTCTAATGCATAATTGGAAGCAAGTGGACACTTATGAGACCTTGGAGTGGGGTGCACTGGCTGCCCAGAAATGTTCCGCAAGTATGTGGAGAGGGAGCGTATCTACCACTTCCTTCTTGGCCTCAACCCTTCGCTTGATGGTGCTCGTAGCTGAATCATGGCTACTCGCCCCTTACCCTCATTAACGGAGGAGTTCTCTGAAATTAGGTGGGAAGAAAGCCGTCAACAACAACAACTGGTTCAGCCCCATCAGCACAATAATCCAAGTATGGAAGCCAATGCTCTTACGGCAGGAAAAACGTTCTTCACTAATGGCAAACCTAGGCGCAATGGGAGACCATGGTGTGATCATTGTAACAAACCTGGTCACATCAAAGAAGTATGCTAGAAGTTGCATAGGAAACTCGCCAATTGGAAGTCAAAGTACTTAAGGGAAGTTAGAGGATATTCAACCTGTGTAGAGGATTCAGCCACAACTCCAACATCTAATGACACCATGTCATCTTCCAAAACTTCTAATCTGTTAAGTAAGAAACAAATTGAGTTCATTCAGAAGTTATTTGCCTCTCGGGATGCTGAAAAAACTCCAAGCACTAGTGCCATTGCACAAGTAGGTAAATTCAGCGTTCTCCATACTTTTTCTGACAAAAATGATACTTGAATAGTGGATTCCGGTGCTTCTCACCATATGACTAGTAATACATCTCTCCTATCACATCTTCATAAGAATTTTGTGAAGAAAATAGTAACCTTGGCTGATGGAAATTCAATAGAAGTTCAAGGAATTGGGATGGCAATGATTTCTACAGGATTTACGTTACAAGATGTTCTATTTGTTTCCCAAGTTATCTTGCAATTTGATTTTTGTTAGTCAACTAACAAGAGACTCACAATGTGTTGCCATCTTTAACTTAAATGGTTGCTCTTTTCAAGATTTGGTTTCAGAGTGGAAGATTGGCAATGCTAGGAGGATGGGTGACCTTTACCAAATCATTGCAAAAAATTGGACGCCTCAAGTTCTAATGAGTCTTGCAAGAAATGACAAGGATGTGATGTTATGGCACTATCGATTAGGTCATCCAAATTTTGATTACATAAAAATAATGTACCCCAACTTATTCAATAAAAGATCGATTTTTCCTACCTGTGAGTGGTGTCAAATATCTAAACATGTTAAATCCACCTATCCTCCAAAGGCATATCAACCTTCTCAACCATTTTCTTTAATCCATAGTGATATATGGGGGCTGCCAATGTGAAAAATGTCAATAGAGCTCTGGTTTGTAACTTTTATTGATGATCACACTCGCCTTACATGGATTTACCTGCTGCACTCTAAATCATAAGTATCTGAATCATTCCAAGCCTTTCACTCCATGGTCTTCGGTCAGATAATGCAAAAGATTATTTTAATTCCAACCTCTCATCCTACCTTACCAAACATGGCATAATTCACCAAAGCTCCTATGTCTATACTCCTCAAAAAATGGTATTGCCGAAAGAAAAAACCACCACCTTTTAGAAGTTGGGCGTACCGTTCTCTTCACCTCCAATACTCCAAAACATTTTTGGGGTGAAACCATTCTTACCGTTGCCTACCTCATTAACCAGATGCCTTCCCGGATATTAAATTTCAAGTCTCCAATCCAACAAATCATTCTCATTTACCCTCATTTTCCAATAAATTCTCTCCCTCCTAAGGTCTTTGATTGCACTGTCTTTGTCCATAATACCCATGGTGGTAAACTTGAACCTCAGGCCATTAAGTGCATTTTCATAGGCAATATTCCCCTACCCAAAAAGGATACGAGTCTTATGCTCCTCTTACCAAGAAAACCTATGTCAGCGTGGATGTTACGTTTCTTGAAGACCAATTCTATTATCACCAATTGCCCGTTCAAGGGGAGAGTGATCCAAGACAACCAAATAAATGTCCAATTGTTTCTCCCATAGAAGACCAAGGCACCCTAAACTCCTTCATACCTGAGCCAATCTTCCCAGCTACCCTACGTGAAGTCAACCCCATTATGCCACCTGAGACTGACATTCTTATCACTCATGACCAAGAAGAGCCAAGAACCATTGATGCAACTAGAGAAGAAGTCTATGAAGAGCAAGCAATCAATCAGCCAGACAACCCTCTTCCTAGACAAAGCCAATATGAGTCTCCTACACCAAATCTTGAAGATAACTTGCATTGGCCTATTGTTATCCGAAAAGGGGTAAGAACTTGCACTAGACATCCCATTAATAACTATGTTTAATATAAAAAATTGTCTTCTCAAATGCAAGCCTTTGTGATCAATGTTGCTCTTCAGGCAATTCCAAAAACTTCCAAGAAGCCATCAAATGTTCTGAATGGAGGAATGCAATTAAGAAAGAGTTGATAGCCTTCAACAAGAACAATACTTAGGACTTGGTTGACCTACCAGTTGGAAAGTCAATTGTTGGTTATAAGTGGATATTTACTGTAAAATATAACTCTGATGGTAGTGTTAACAGGCATAAAGCCAGGTTGGTTGCTAAGGGTTTCACACAAACTCATAGCATTGACTATCAAGAAACCTTTGCTCTTGTAGCAAAATTCAACACCATTAAAGTTCTCTTGTCAATCGTTGTGAATTCAAATTGGCCTCTATACTAGATGGATGTAAAAAATGTTTTTTTAAATGGAGATCTAGAGGAGGAGGTCTACATAGAAGTTCCTCAAGGAGTTAATACAAAAGGAAATCCGAACAAAGTGTATAAACTCCGCAAGTCATTATATGGCCTAAAACAATCCCAAGGGCATGGTTTGAGAAGTTTACCACAGTTATAAAGGGCCAAGGGTACTATCAATGCCAAACTGATCACACTCTCTTCATTAAGTCTGGCCCAAATGACCCGGTAACCATCTTGATTGTGTATGTTGATGATATAGTTATCACAGGTAATCATCATGAGGAAATAGAAAGGCTGAAATTATCCCTTGCAAAGAAGTTTGAGGTTAAAGATCTCGGCCAACTCAAGTATTTCTTGGGTATAGAAGTTGCAAGGAAGCAAGATGGCATCTCAGTAACTCAAAGAAAGTATACTCTTGACCTTCTAGAAGAGACAGGTATGTTGGGGTGTGAATTTGCTAAAACACCTATGGAAGCCAATTATAAGATGAGACTGGTTCAAGAAAGTCCCCTAGTAGATATCAGTAGGTACCAAAGATTAGTCGGAAAGCTCATCTATCTAACCCATACTCGGCCCGACATTTGCTTCCCTATTAGTGTGGTTAGTCAGTTCATGAACAAACCAACAGAAGAGCACTTGGAAGCTATGTACAGAATTCAGAGGTACTTGAAAAAAAGTCGGGAAAGGGTCTATACTTCTCCAAAAATTGCAATAGAAATGTTGAGGTTTATTCCGATGCAGATTGGGTTGGATCAGTGATTGATAAAAGGTCCACCACCGGCTATTGCACCTTTGTATGGGGAAACTTGATAACATGAAGGAGCAAGAAGCAACTTGTTGTTGCAAGGAGCAGTGCCGAAGCTAAATTTAGAGCTCTTGCACTAGGAATTTGTGAAGGAATGTGGATATTAAGATTACTGAAGCAATTAAAACTGTCACAACTTACCTATGCAAATCTTCTGTGACAACATGGCAACTATTGGTATAGTAAAAAATCTAATTCATCATGATAGGACTAAGAATGTGGAGATTCATATACATTTTATCAAGGAAAAAATAGAAACAAAAATTATTGCCTTACATCATGTGTCCTCCAATTCTCAAGTGGCTGATGTCCTAACCAAAGCAAGCGCTGCCAAGAGTCAAGTTTGAGGAGCTAAGTAGCAAGCTGGGCATGATCAACATATACAGCCCAACTTGAGAGGGAGTGTTGATACTCAGCTCTATTAAAGTCAACATAATCAACCTAGTTGTTTGCCACTTTCTTGTGCACTTCTCTAGGAAGCTATGTTCAAGCTAGCTGTCAGATTTTGCATTTATTATTGTGTTAGTTGTTAGTTGGCAAGTTAGTTGTTAGTAGCATTAACTTTGTTAGTTTAGTTGGCAGATTAGGTGTTATAGTATTTAACGCTCATCTTGTATAAATATTCTGATGTAGGGCTGAATATGTGCAATGAAAAAATACAGCCTTTGTGTGTGCTATCTCCCTCTTTTTTTCCTAAGTTCTTGTTCTAAGATTTCTTCATGGAGTGGGAGATCGATAGGGGATTATCTTGTTAGCTGAGAAATCTATTTCAAGTATAAGAATGAAGGACTATGTAGTTAGAATTTGGTTTCCAAAAATATTGCTCTAGCAGCTAAAGGGTTATAAAGATTTGCTTTGGAGTGTACTACATGGCATCAAATTATTCAGACAAACTAAGCTTAAAATCAGAATAGGTGGAACACAAGCCCAACAATCAAATGCTACTCAGTCCTCATGATTGTCCTAGTATTGTAAGTTTATCTCAGTGACGCCTTCAGAATTCAGACAACTACTATCTCTAGATTTAGCCTTTAGCTCCATTGTTCTTGCATCAGGTTCTGGGTAGATGTTTCAGCGAATCCTTTCTAGAAGAAACATGTAACCTTTACAATTGATCCATTTAGCATATTATGCCTATTGAAAGCTTCCTTTCATCTCAATGCTCTCAATTGTCTTGAGATTTTTACTTCCATGGGTCTTGAATGATAGGGAAGCTAGTTAGAGTCCCTTCTGGCTTTGCTAGATTCTATTCAGTCTTCTGCCACTTCAGAAAAAAAAGAAAGTTCAGAATTCAGATTCTTCTGGATTGAATATTTCATTGTAAATCCTTCTTCCATTTTCTTACTCATTCTCTGAATCATCAGAGATTCCCAATTATAAAAGCTGATTTGGAGGTCCAAAGCTCTTTCTAAAATAAAGTCTTTTTTCTGGACAGCGGTAATTAACCGGATCAATACAAATGACTTTTTCCAAGTACTTAGGGCTCACTTAGCTCTAGCATCTGATGTGTCTTGTACACAGTTCTAGTTCAGATTCAATAGGTAACTTGCACTGCTAAGCATCCATTTTTACATGGAACAACTTATTTGGAGATATTGGAGAGACTGGTCCTCGCCTTTACTCTGGAACAGTTCCTGCTGGTCAAGGACTCAAGGTTTTGTCAATAATGAAGTATAAATTTTGTGATATTATGCAGTTTGTGCAGTTCTTTGGTGTATTTGTTGGAGAAGAATGATTGCATTTTTAAGGGGGTCTCACTGCCTCTCAACTTATCATGTGATAGGATCATCTTTGTGGCATGGCATGGCATCCCTTTGGTACTAGGCCAATGGTTTTTTTTAACTTTGTGGTTCTTAGTTTTCCCTGTTCTGGAGTATTGCTTATCATCCTACAGTTGGCTTCCTCTTCTTTCTATCTTAACCCTTGAAATTGATACATGGTCAATATTGAAGGAATTCTAGAAAAATTTTGGAGCTCATGTTCTTTAAGTAGTTATGGTGATTAAATACGATAGACATTAGAGCTTTAAAATAGATGCAGTTTTAACCTCTTAAGTCTTAACCCCTTGGTTTGTTTTAAGAAACTTTATTGGCATCAACTACGTAAATCAATTAGAAAAAAAATACACCAAATTTTGCAGTAAATAAAAATAAATAAATTTAAATAAGAGCTCAATAGAAAATAACCAAAATCATTATCAAGCGATGAAGTTTTGGATACCACTTTCATGGTCTTTCTTAGAAGCAGCAGCCATGCACAAGGCAGTGCCAATTGGGCTTGGTATGTCAATTGCTTCAGCAATCTCATCAGAAGTTGCAACTTCTACCCATCTCTTTACAACAGCAACATTCCATGTTGCCACACACAAGTGCAGTGGTCTGCAACAATAACATATCAATTCAACACCCATGCAATTAATAACAACAATAATCAACCCTTATCCCACCATGAGGGATCCAATTGTACAGAAAATGACACATTAAAGGAATTTTGTTTATAGTATTGTTACTATAAAAAGTATCCTAGATTTTATAATGTAAAATTCCAAGAAATATGATAAGAAATAAAGCAATGTGATACTCAGATTCTGAGCATGGTTAAAATAGCATATTAAGTGAGATTGATCCTTTGTGAGAACAATAGTACAAGATCCAGTGGTATTTTAGTTATATACATGATTTCTTAGTACAACTTGCAATCAACTTCCTAGTAACAATTCTAAGGATTAAGGAAAGCACCATGATGATGGGATTATAAGAACAAACTTCACTAATGTAATACATTGATAGTCAGCTTCAATCATTCATTGAACTAAAGAAGCAGATTAAATATAATATGAACATACAGAAATATTTCATCATCCTGTTCCCATCCCTAAATTTTTTCAATTATACAAGTGGCTGAGAAATACTCTCTCTGTTTCAGATACTTGTTGTTTAACGTTTTACAGAGATTAAGAAAATCATTAAATATTCTCAATTTTTAAGGAAATATAAGTTCATTTTGACAATATTACCCTCTTTACTCATTAATGCACTCTCATTCCACTTAGTAGAAATACCAAAGATAAGGGTAAAGTTGGAAAAGAGTAATTATTGCCTTCTTGGTTTTCTAATTGACAAATAAACAAAATATTAAAAAAATGACAATTATTTGAAAATGGAGGGAGTAATATAAGTTCATAGCAACTCATCCAACTAAGCTGCATCTCTCAACATGAAGGTGCTACGTCATGCCAAGGAGCAAGGTAGTCAAAATCAAGATCTTACTTTGGATCTGAAGAGAGGAGATGACACGTAGATTGCGTAATAGTAGAACGGATCACAAGATCTTACTTAAAATATAAAATTATATTTAAATATATTAATTAAAAAAACTGAAACTCATGTCTAAAGGTCCATCTCATATAGTTGTTTTCTTATGGCCGACTCATTATGCCCAACAGCAGCCCTACTTTCACCCTGGCTTGGACAGACTATGTAGGCATACATAAATAGATGTAAAATAATAATAATAACAATGTAAGTAAACAAAATGATCTTAAAATCACAACTAATATTTATTAAACTCCAATTAAAAATACAGAAAAAGCTATAGTTTATAATATAATTCACAATTCAAATTAAAGTTATAATTTATAATATAAAAAACATAAAAAGTTTTTTACAACACAAAAAACTAAAATGACAACAAAAGCACCAACAAAACAAAGGTAAAACTTTAAGTGAAATATTGTAATTGTTTGGTATATTGGACCTTGTCCCAGATATGTTATTGAAAGAAAAAATCAATTCATAGGAGCTTCTACAGAGCACACCCAGTCAAGACAAAAACGACTCAGGACAGCAGCTTGATGAAGAACCATACAACACCACCAGGTCGTAGCACCAGTCAGAGTTGCAGCACCACCAACGTGGTGGGATAGCAACTAAGATCAGCAAACAAAACAGCAGCCAAAGTTTCAATCAGAAGCAACAAAGATCAAACAAAACAGCAACAGCGGGCAGTGGCAGCAACAGCGGGCAGTGGCAGCAACACGAATGGATCGTAGGGTTTCAGTACAGAATAGGAACAAAAACGAAATGGGGGTTAAAAACTGGGTAAGGCTTGGGTTCTTAAGTTCGGTGGGCGGGTGTTAGAAAAATGGATTTTTTCAGGACTGGTGGGATCATCCCATTCCTATGATTCCACGATCATGCACGGCATCCCATCCGATCCTACCAGAATGCAATCTAGGGTAAGCATGGGATTGTGGGGGGACACAAAATTCATGTGACGTTCCAATCTTATGAGCATAAACACGATTTTAACTGCCCTGCTAAGGAGTGAAAAGTTATGCAGTGAACCAGAAGACAGCTATAAATGTGGAACTTAATGTTCATGCCAAAAGACAATTCCAGCAAATCCTTTCTTCATTTGTATAAATAGAAGTTGTTAATGTGTTCCCAATAGTTAATTAAGATCAGTTATTGTACCTCTATACTGCTTGACACACTTGGCATGCAAATTCTAATAAATTTTTTGAATTGAAGTCTATACTCACGTCAGATTCTTTGAATTCAAGATGGCCATTGATCTACAGCCTCCATTCTCCAATATCACAAGAGCACAGTCTGTGTACTTCTTGGCAACTGCCCTATGCAGTACAGATTCACCTTCGTCATCCACTGCGTTAGGATCAGCTCCAGCTAATAGTAATTCCTGTTATTTGTCCACATAAATTTTAGATAAATATAGCTCTAACAAAGAAGAAGAAACATCATATTATAATAAGTAAAACTTACTCGCATACAATCTGGTTGGCCGTGATAGGCACAAACGTGAGCTACTGATGGGCCAACGCCATCTCTTAATCTTGACCTCACATTAGCATTTCTTCTGATAAGGCTACGAACACATTCTGGGGATCCAGCTGCTAATGCAAAAACAAGAGGAGGATCTCCATCTTTGTCTAAAACATCAACATTTGCTTCTCCATACTCCAGAATTGTCTCAACAAGTTCTGCACTACCGCGTCTACAAGCTAAGTGGAGAGCCGTTTGCCCATCAGCATTTTGAGCTTCCAATAGAGAAGATATGTAGCTGCTGCCATTTTCTGATGCAGTGGCCTTTGCAAGAAGATCTCTGTACAAGAAATACAAAGAAAATGAATGAAATAACAAAATTTAAATAAAAGCAAACTCAAGCAAGATGAGTTGTGACACCAACTTACCTAACACCTGTGGCATCCCCTTCAGACACAAGTCGATGAAGATGGTTTGGGTTTTCCTGAAGAACTTCTAATTCAGGTACTGGAGAAGGCTCCGTCACATTTGACACAGAGCCCTTAAAAAAGTCACTGTATCCACAAAAATATGTAATATTGTAAATCATAATTGTTAGAATCTTATGATTCAATAGAATCAATACTATTTGGCAGGCCATCAATTTGCATTATGAATCAGAGATGGCTTTGAATCATGCGATATATGCACGAATATATATGATTTTGCATCACTTCAATGATAGAAATCGCACAATTGAATGATTCATTAATTTTTTTTTTCTTTTTTAACTTTTCTTTCACCAATTCTCATTCCTCAACCCTATTTGATTATTTCGTTGTCCTGTTTTCATTCTTCTAAAATAGAGGATTAGACAGTCACTCACTCCCTCTCTGCATCCTATTTGGCTATTCTGTTACTCTTTTTCATTATTTTGAAATAGAGGCTTCACATAGTCACTTACTCTACATATGTACCTCATTTGATTATATCATTGCTCTATTTTCATTCTTATGAAACATAGGCTTCACTAACTCAATTATGACTTAAGACTTAAAATTTTGTTTTGTGAGGTATGGTCAAGTTATTTATCAATTCCTAGTTTAAAATTATTAGATTTGAGCATTATACATCATCATACATTAATTCCTAGTTTTTTCATTGTTTCTTTCAATCTATTCCATACAATTCACAATTCAAAAATCAACTTGGCAATTCACAATTTGTGATGCAATTTGATAACCTTGTCGTGAAAGACAATTGCTATTTGATGAACATCAATGACAACTGCGCATTTGGCTCATTCCCAATCAAGGTCATATTTCCATACTAAAAACCATAAATAGCCTTAACTGCTCCATCAGATGCTGTAAAACCAACATAGAAGATGCACTCATAGTTATAATAACCTAATAGACTTACTTATCAGGGCTTGCCGGAGGGCTGCGGGGTATTTCCTGCAAATGACGGAGAAAAATTGCTAGCATTGCATTAAAAGTAGGCCTTTTAGATGGCTTGAATTGCAAGCACTCTCCAATCATCTTCCACAATTCCCTCGGAATTCCACCACCAACCACACTAGCATACTGCGGAGGAAGTTTTTTTGCCTTGACAACTGATCGATAGATTTCCTCTGCACTTAAACCTGCCCAACTGCACAAGCACAGATTCTGCACTAAGAAAATTGAAAAAGAAGAGGGACATAAAGAAGAAAGTTTGAGTAAAGATAAGTTGCTCCACGTACGGAATGGCACCCGTGCACATCTCCACCAATGTACAACCAAAACTCCAGGCATCTGATTCGGAAGATATACCTATTCCATCATCCCAGAACAAATTCAATGACTTCTTCACAGGTTCCCAAGCTTCAGGTGCGGTGTAATGTGGGCTCAGCATAATACATTCCATACAGGAATGGATCTTTGAGGAGTCACACTCTGGTTGAGCCTTCCGACAGGAAGGCTTCTTCAGAAGTGTAGCAAGTCCATAATCAGAAACCACAGCATGACCATTTGCATCAAGAAGAAGATTGGATGGTTTTAAATTCATGCAAACAACACCTGCAGCATGAAGCTCAACAACTCCTCGTGCAATGTCTGACCCATATCTACATTTGGCAAATTTTAATGTTACTATTCATAGCTGTCATGGACAATTGAAAGGCAATATGGGATAACTCAAATTCCACAAAAATGATTACTAAGCTGCCCATATTACACAAATAAGAATAATCAAATCAAAAGACAAAATTATTCTGACAAAATCTTTTCTAATTCTGTTTTATGGTTTGCTTTTGCATAACCAACACATAAGTGCTAAGGTAGGAGTAAAATGATAAATTTTACACATTAAATAACGATTCTGATTTAGCTCAGCCAAGATAATCACCCAGATTGAGTTTCCCTCAAAACATTAACTAGTCATTGAATGGAAGAGATATAATAACTTTACATTTTCACCAAATCTTAACCAGAATGCAGCACATGCCACTTATACCAATGAATTTGCTCTAATACTCATCATGTTTTCAAATTACAGACCACACCACTTGATAGACGGTGGCCTTAATACTGAGATTTCAACAACATCTGCAACCACATCATTATTTTACAATAGCAGGGTCAATTCCATTCACAAAAGAGGTGTTGCATTCCCAAAGCGCGCAACGCAACGCGCGTAGCAGTAACACAGCGTAACACAGCGGCAACCGCGTCTGAATCCGCAATTTAAAACCATGATCACTCATCAAACACAATCAAACATAACAACCACGAAGCTTCTTTTGGACTACTCACTCACTACCAAGTCAAATTAATTCCTTGAAACAAGACTAGTCAATAAAACCAAGTGAACAAAAAAATGCTAAATCCGAATAGACAAGTACAAAACAAAAAGAACTCCAAAACCTTAGGACTTGCTCCAAAGTGAGCCTCCCCTCATTGCGCTGCATCTCAGACTGAACCGATCCATAACACCTGTCCATCACAAGGCACAAACTCTCTTCCATCTTCATTGCTCCATGAAAAGTGCACACATTCCTACACCACATCGAAGCCTTGCGCAAATCCTCAAGCTTCCCCTGCACCCAATCCAAATCCATCCCCTCCGTTATCGCCACCTTCTTAACCGCCACATGGTGCCGACACCTCCCACCGCCGCTGCTTCCAATCACCGCCGTCCACATCTCCACGCCAGCTCTCCTCCCTTCCCCAATCCGCCTCACCAGCTTCAAATCCTGATGCGCCCCAACATCGATCACCGGCTCGCACCCACCGGAGCTCGAAGTCTGCGACCCACGGATGAACCTGCGCCGCTTCTCCTCATCCTCCTCATCACCATCGCCATCACCATCACCGTCACCATCTTCCTCATCATCAGTGTAGTCACAGTCAAAATTCGACCCTCCGCCAGCGGCAGCTGATGTGTTCGCGGCGGCGGAGTGGATGAGCGCGAGAACGGCGAAGTTCTTGCGCAGCGCTTGAACGGAGTTGCCGACGGTGGACACGTGGCGGCAGCGCGGACACGTGAGCGTAGCATCAGGAGAAGCCGAGAACATTCTAGAAAGACACTCTTTGCAGAAACCGTGGCCGCATTGAAGCAGAAGCGGTACTCGCTCCTCTTCGTTGTACCGCGTTTGACAAACCGAACAACAAGGGATTTTCATTTTCTTTTTCTTTTTTTCTTTTTTTTTTTTTTGTTCCTATCTTTATTCTTTCTAATTTTCTCTCTCTCTTTCTCTTTCTCTTTGTCTATAAGGAATCTCTCAAGTTCAGCAACTATATACCTAAAGCAGAAACCAGTGGCTAGCTAAGAACCAGAACTGGTTTGATCCGAATTTGAGCTGAAAGGATCTTATTTATAGCGAATTGGAGGTGATGAGGTGTGTGAATGGCAGATCCATGAGCAGCGATCAATTAATGAAGGAAATCTAGAGAGAGAAAGGGTTTTAGAGAGAGAGAGAGAGAAGCTGAAGAAGGAAAATGAAGTAGCGATTGGTAAGAGAGAGGGTTTTTTTGGTATTTAGATGTAGTTGCTTTCCCTTTCATTGCAGTTTTCTGTTTCCATTTGTAAGAATGGGTTTGGTGTTAAGGTGGCTTGGACTTTGAAGTTCCCAAAAACACTTCGCTTGATAGAAAATGGAATAATTTTATGGATTTTTTGGGTTAAGGCTTCTTAGTTTTATTCTATCATATGTGTGTTCTTTCTCTCTCTATATCTCTCTAGATTTTCTTTTTACTATTTTTTTTTTATGTCATGAGCAATATGTGAAAAGGCTTTAGAGATTCATGGGGTTCTGTGCTTGCCAAATTTGGGGTTGTTCCTATATCTATAAGGACATATCAGCCTTCTTTTCTTTTTCTGCTTTAGCTATGTGTGAAAGTTCTTTCTAATTCCATTCCTTTTGAAAAATAATGCTACTTTATTTAATGAAGAAAATGGAAAAATATAAAAGTGAAGGTATGCTTGTACGAAGGTACGTGACTTTTGATTGAAATAAATAACCGTGGGAGGAGTATCTCTTCTTCCTCTAAATATAGGATAATTTATGGAGAGATTTATTCTCATTAAGAAAACTCTCAGCTTAATGCTTCTAACAGGGGGTGGTAGTTAAGCAAAGTCGACAATGATAAAATTTGGATTCCTGGCATTGTAGCTAAAGTTAGATCTCTTGAGATATATTGTTAGGTGTTTTGTTTTGTTTTTTTTTTTTTTTTTTTTTTGCATTGAGGTCAAATTTAAATTTGTGTTTGAGAGATAGTTATCTATACACTTACAAAGGATGTATGAATTCTCAATAAGAACAAAGTACGCGTCCTTTTTGAATTGTTCAAATCTCATAAGTGAATAGAAAATCGAATTAAGATTATATCTCATATGAATTGCCTAATCTATTCTTTTAAAGGGGAAGTTTGGTTTCAATGTCCCAAATGATTCACAACTCAGGATCAGGCATTACCGAGAGCCTCTTTGGATTCTTATTTTAAGTTAGAAGCTATTTATAAGCTAAAGCTTAAAAAAAAAAAAGATAAAAGCTGTTTGATAATTACCTAAATTTTTTATCTTATAAATTATTTAAAAGCACATATTTCAAGAAAATTGTCTATATCTCTATAACTCTTTATTTCAAAAAAAAACACAATTCAAGAAAAGTTGATAAGAGCTTAAAAAAAGCTCTTCTGTGCCTGTTTGGATCCTCTTATTTTTAAGCTAAAAACTACTTATAAGCATAAACTAGGTCAAACAGGTTTTGGGAAAAGCTCTTATAACGAAAAACTCTTTTTTTATAATGAAGAAAAAAGTTGAAAGTTAAAAGCTCCTAGAAGGAGCTTTTTTTTAAGCTCTTATCTGCTTTTCTTGAATTGTGTGATTTTTTTTAAAATGAAGAGTTATAAAGATAGAGAGAGATAATTTTCTTGAAATATGTGCTTTTAAGCTAAAATTTTTATGTAATTACCAAACAACTTTTAGCTTTTTTTTAAGCTCTTATTTTTAGCTTTAGTGCATGTTTGGATCCTCTTATTTTTAAGCTAGAAGCTACTTATAAGCATAAGCTAGGCCAAACAGGTTTTGGAAAAAGCTCTTATAACGAAAAGCTCTTTTTTTTATAATGAAGAAAAAGCTGAAAATTAAAAGCTCCTAGGAGGAGCTTTTTTTTAAGCTCTTATCTGTTTTTCTTGAATTGTGTGCTCTTTTTTTTTAATGAAGAGTGATAAAGATAGAAAAAGAGATAATTTTCTTGAAATATGTGCTTTTAAGTAATTTTTAAGCTAAATTTTTTTTGTAATTTCCAAATAGCTTTTAGCTTCTTTTTTTAAGCTCTTTATTTTAGCTTTATTTTATAAGTAGCTTCTAGCTTAAAAATAAGAGGATCCAAACAGGCTCTTAGCTTATAAGTAGTTTCTAGTTTAAAAAAGAGACTCTTAGGAGCTTTTAGCTTTTAGCTTTTTTTCTTCATTATAAAAAAAAATTTATTATAAGAACTTTTCTCAAAACCTATTTGGCCTAACTTCTGTTTATAAGTAGCTTCTAGCTTAAAAGATAGAGAATCCAAACAGACACCGAGTATGTTGAATTATCAATGTGGCTAAGTTTTTACATTAACAACAATTTTGATTGAAAAAACTCAATTCCTATTAAGAATATTGTGGTAGATTTTGTCATGAGAAATATAAATATGTCATGTGATTAAAGACAGATTAAACAATATAACGAAAAAAGTATGGATAATGACTTAATGTCAATCAAATTGGTCATATGATTGAATTATTTGTTAAAATAAGATTAAAAATTGCACGTTAAAACACTTTCCTTAGTAACAAATGAAGCAAAAACAATCACGAAGCATATATCTTTCCCTTTCTCACCCATTTCCATGAAAAGAAAAGATTCTCTTCATAGAGTTTTCAATTGTTACTTATATCTAGATCCTAATAAGACGGTAGAAATTGGTCATAAGCTAATTGAGAAAATCATGATGATTCTAAAATAATGGATAATAATCCTGCGTATTGGTTAGCATGCTCCTAACAATGCCTTTAAAGGGGAAAATCTTATTAGATCAAGGATTGAGACGCTAACAACATCATTGACGACATCAAAATAAGTAAAAAAAAAAAAAAAAAAAACTAATCAAAGCAAGAGACATAGGAAAACAAGGCTAGATATTGAAACCTTCGTAGGAATGATCCTCAATCAACAAGATTTTTGAACATATAACTTTTGATTGGAGTTACTTTTTTTCATGAATCATGTGGTGTCTCCTTATTTTATTATGTAATTCCAAGCACAACAATCCAGGGATTTGACACATTAAAAGACTAAAAAATTGTACAAAAAAATGATAGAACTAAGGGGTATGCCAACAATCTCCTTGGTTGTGAATTATTATTGTAAGAAAGATACTATAGAAGAAGAGGGGATCTATTTTTGTTGAAAATAATTAAGGGCAATGATTTTGTATTGTGCAAGATCATGCTACCTTTGTTCAATTGGATACAATGAAATAACTTGTCATTCTTACTTAACAAAGTGTGATAATATAACACTTCGTAATTTAAAACATGTAATTATAATTTAAATAAGGATTAAAGGATAGGATTAGTGAAAATCCTGAGTTTTGGGTCAAAATACATAAAAAAGGGTAAAACGGTAATTTGACAAGATTGAGTGGTTAGGCAAGTTTCTGAAAATTTGATGAATTGTGTTTTTACCGGATAAAAATACAGTGGTGTAGTTGCATCGAAAAACGTGCCAAGTGAAATTTGAGCTCAAGGTTTGAAAATAAATTGGAAAAGATACATAGAACTAAGAATTGTGATTATTGATGAAATTTGATGAAAATTAGGGTTTTTGAAAAAATGTGTCAACAGTGCACATATCGGATTAAAACTGTGATTTCATCGAATGACCTGAAAACTCCGGATTCGTATGTTCAAACGTAATTAAGGGACTTTGGTGAATGTTAAATTTTTTATTTAATGGATAGTTCATGAATTAATTGGTGATTAATGAGTTTAAGTGAGGTGTCACTTGTGGGGCCCGCTCTCATTTAAGTGACTTATGAGCACATGTGAGAAATCAGATTTTTGGATCATCTTCCTCCTTGCAAATTTTGTGGCCCTCCATTGTTAGTGAAAAAGAAAAACTCAAAAAAATTCAAACAACCATAGCTTGAGTTCTAGGTCACCAAGTTGATTGATTACAAAGCCAAACTTATGTAAAATCTTGAGATGAACACATTAATACCTTTAGTTTCACATGAGGATCATTGTAGAGAGATCATTGGCCAAAATGGTGATGGTTTTGAAGGATTTTTGGGGTCATTGATGGTGGTTTGAGTTGCAATGGTGCTTGAATATCACTCATTAGAGGCTTGTGAGTCCATTTGTGGTAAGCATTCTCAATCCCATTGAGTTTTGTTGATAATTTGAAAATGGATGTGAAATTTGAATATGTATTGGTGAGTTTGGGTAGTTGGAAATCTCAAATTGAATTTGTGCATTAGATAAATGTTGTTTAGAATGATGAATTAGACTGATTGAGCTCATAAAATTTATTGAGGAAAAATAATTTAACTTAGGCAAAATTTGTGTTCATGAACAAGACTTTGTGAATGGAGATTGTGGTGTGATTATATAATTGAGTTGTGGAGTAATTGTATTGGTTAATTATATGTTGTATGGTGTGTTTGAAGTGTGGAATTGGACTGAAGTGTGAGTCCCCAATAGGGACGTTCCATACACAATTTTGAAGATTGAGATGTCAACTACGTTGTGTCAAAATTTGGTAGCCATGGAGTTGTGCACAGACCTGTAGAAGCATTTGAGTGAGGACTGTCCAGAACGCCCTGCACTTGGGGGCTATCGGGTGATAGTTTTGAGAAGTTTATTTCTCCCTCAATTCTTGGTCAAATTAAGCCCATAATATGTCAAATTGAAGCTTAAGGTGTCTAGTTTACTGTATAAAAATTTGAGAGCAATTGGTGGAGTGGTTAGTTCAGATCGCAGAAATTGTGACGTATGTTTGGTGTCCTGTTTGGGGTTGGCTGACAGCTTTGCTTGTCCAACTTCAAACGGCGATAACCGGAGCAAACGAGAACTTTATGGAGCGTTTGATACCTGTTGGAAAGGTAATTAGGTCTAGAATAACATACTAAAAGATGAGAGGTTCGTAGCATATGGATTTCGCACAGTGTTCAAAAGACTGAACCATGTTCAGTTATGTAAAAATCGTAAAAGTGAGAATTATGCTAAGTGGGTTTAGGGTTTATGGGAACTCCTTAGTGACTTAAGATAAGAATATATGATAGTAAGGCAATTATTTTAATTATTCTGCGCTTAGATTTCAGTTATGATCACAACTTTTATCATTACATTTTATTATTGTTTTTAAATGCTTACGTAATGAAAAGGAAAAATGTTTACTCACATTTTTAAATGAACTGCTGTGATTGTAACTGCGCTTAATATCATAATCAAAGTTAACAATACCAGTATATAACGGGCTGTTACAGCTAACCTTTTTACTTGATTGAGTAACTCAATAATTCATGTTTAAAGAGCTTGCTAATGATTCATACCCAGATATTCAAGTTGGGGACAACCTAAAATCTCTAGTTTTTCGGAGAGAGGTGAGATGTCGAAGCCACTTCTCATCCAAGTATTTTATAGCATAAAGACAATAGATGACTACGGGCACAAGAAGTTGGAAACAAAACAATGACAATTTTATTTTCATTAGCGCATTTGAGAGATCACCACCTCCAATATGCGGCAGTGAAAGACAAGTGAGTCGTTACAATCCCCACTCATTGATAGCTATCATCCAGGAACTCACCTACAATATAAATAATGCCTTCAAATCTTAATAAGAAACACAATATCAATCAATTCTAGATCAAAGGTTGAATATATTTTTTCATGAGGACTGAGTTGTCTAGATGCATTGCCTATTACCTTTCTTTCTTGCCTGGACATGCAACCTAAACCCTTCTTAGATACATCACTGTACACCTCAAGTTCTCCCACTAGATTGGCAATAACAAAAACAAGTGTGATTGTCAATTTGTTCCTTATTTTTAAAAACAATCTTGCGAAACAAGTTACTGCACAATTCACCATCCTCTTGTGCTTCTGCATTAGCCATCTTTTCTTTACAGGAATGTCTTCTAACTTAATCATATTATAGTGATAACCCAATCTTAAATATATATAAGAAGATCCATGGTTCTTCGAATTGATCTAAAAGGTCATTTATCTGAGAAAGTATGGAGGTGGCACTCTCATGAGTCATGACTATTTTTTTTATTTGGTTTGAACTCATTATCTAATTAAGGAAACAAGCTTCTTATCGGCTAATCTTATAATTATTAGCGATTAAAATTATTTTAAATACAATAATCTAAACACGTACCTACACATATACTTTTTATGTTTGGCTACATTTTTTATTTTTTTATGTTTGGCTACTTTATTATCCTTACAATCATATATTACATTAATCATTAATTAATATTTATTTACTTAATTATATCTATTCTATCTTCATCTATTTATTTTTTGGTCAAGTTTTCATGATGCCACATGTGTTTTGAGCTAAAATCTGGATCCGACCCAATGGACTGTTTAAGGCCATAACTCATATCAATCAGGCCTAACGGAGTTCATCCCAAATCCACAAGCACAAAGCTTGGGTCTCATGAAATACTTGCTAGTTATTGTGCATGCCATATTTTGAGATTAAATTGATCAAGAATTTTTAGATTATTTTATTTTTTAAACTAAAGTTTCAACTATTTCGACCATAATTGATGTTGAAAGAGATATGGAGAAAAAATGCCCCTTTTCCTATATGCATAGCAAAAATCCAACAGTCTCAATGGGACAATTGCATAATATAACAAGATAAGATTAGGCATATCGCCTTATGACAAACAATTGAATAAGTTACTATCATAGAAACTCATCACAAGACACATAAGGCCAACATTATTCACATGGGTCTCATTTTTTATAACAGCCCAATAACAAAAGTGATCTCCAATGAGCTAAACCAATATTTGGCATTTAATAGAGGATAAATGTTTCTCATATTATAAGAGATAAAATTATCTTATATATATATATATATATATATATATATATATATATATATAAAAGTATGGGAGGTTTATATGGGACCATGTGAAGATAAGAGAGAAAAAAAGAAAATGTGGACACCACACAATTTTATGTGCCTATTTGGATAATCTTTTCTTTAACTTATCATCTCCTTATAATTAGAAACTAGATCAAACAGATTTTTACAAAAACTCTTAAAATAAAATAAAAAAATTATAATGATGAAAAAAGCCATAAGCCAAAAACTCCTAGAGGAACTTTTTTTAAGCTCTTATCAGCTTTTCTTGAAATGAAGTTTCAGCTTTTAAATAATTCTAAATTAGAAATTTTATGTAATCATCGAACAATTTTAATTTTTTTTTTAAAATTTTTTTAGCTTAAGCTTAAGAAAAGAGAAGATTCAAATAGGCTCTGTGTATAGGAAATAAAATTTATCTCCTATAACGTAATAAACAATAAACACTTTAATTACTTAAGTTGTAGTAACACGGTAACATAGTCTATATAAATTTGAAAAAGCTAACCGTTGAAGGTAAGGACGAATGGAGTCGGAAATCTGTGAATGAGTTTGTTTTTTCTTGGAGGAAACAACCTTGGTTTGAGATTGATGAAGCCTGAAATCTGTGAATGAATTTGGTTGATATTTCAGTGTTAAATGAGAGGTGAGGAGTGTAGGTTTTTTATTTTTATTTTTATTTTTTAAAATTCCAAACCGGTTTAACCGGTTCGAGTGGGTTCATATTGGGGTGGCTCTGCAAATACTATTTTTTCATTTCCCGGATTTAAATTCAAAACCTCTATAAGGTAAAATTGAAGAATTTATTATTGTTGTGGTGACAAAAGAAGTTGAGATACGAAGTGTGACGATAAATGATGAAGGTGTATGTATGTCATGGAATGAAGAATAGTGCAAGAATCCAACATGATACTTAACATGAAGTATCGAAGTCTATTAATGTTTGGATTTTAAATTTGAATAAGAATAAGGGAAAATATTTTTTCATGTTGTATGAGAATTCAATTCTCATGTTGTGATCTTTCGATTTGCGTGCAAAACTTTTTTTTTCTAATAAATGTGGGATCCACTACTGATTGAGTCACAATATGAGAATTCAATTCTCATACAGAATGAGAAAATAAAATTCCCAAAGAATAAATAAGTAAATTAAATTGTTTTTTCAAACTTCCAACGGTGAAACTAAAAGATATAAAAGAATTTTTTTCTCATTTGATAAAACTCCCATCAAATATTTTTTTATTGTTTTGATGGTGTAAAGTAAATTTAATATTGTATATGAAATTAACATATAATAATAATAATAACAATAATATAAACGATATATTTTCATAGTAGAAGCGCAAACATTGTAATTAAAAGCCGACTGGGACTTTGTTTAAAAGGGTAGAAATTTGTTGCAACTAAGGGGAGTATATTGGATTTGAATTTCAAAGAATTTTAATGGATTATTTTTGGATAAAAAAATTCGTTGGTATTCAATTAGGATTTTAAAAGATTGAAAAAGTCACATGGTATTCGATTATGATTTTAAAATATTATTTTAGAGTCTGTCTAAATTCGTTGATATTCAATCAGGATTTTAAACAAAGAAAAGATAATATTGCGGGATTAAAAAATCTGATGATTTTTTAGTAAGAAATATAAATAGGATGTCTTTCTCACACTCTCACCCTAACTCATAGAATTTCTTGAAATTTTTCTATTACAGTGTCTCACAATCTATTCTAACATTTTCGTAAAGCCAAAGTATGTTTTTTTTTACTCTCATATATTTTCATATTTTCTCATGTTTTGATGAATCCCGTAAGATTCAAAGTCAAACTTGACTTGTTGCAAATTGCACATTACAATTATCATCGCACCAACACTTGCTTGTGATAATAATGAAGGAATATCATCAGAAACGCGGAAGCGCATCGTACCGATGCGATGAGGAATGAAGAACACCGCTTTGATTACCTGAGATGAAGCAGCGAGCGTGACAGTTTCTCACGTTCTGTTCTCCTCCTCAAGCCTCACGATCTGTAGCAACGCACCACGAACGGTCGCAATTCCACTCTACGGTTGATCTTCCAGGCTATGGCTCAAGGAGATCAGGGAGTCGTGTGGGCAACCGTTCAGATGATGAACGTCTGCCTCTTTGTGTTTCTGATGTCTATAACCCTAGGAGGCACTAGAGAGAAAAAAAAGTTTATATACTCTGCCCAATCCAAGACTAACCCTAAGCTTCATGGGTTGAAATTAGTCTTTTGGGCTCACTCTCACTAAAGCTATTGGGCTTAAGTGAAAAGAGCATATTAAACCCAACAATCTCTCACTTGCTCTTTTGGACACAAACTTGAGTTCATAAACTCAAGACTATATAGCCCATAAGCCATCATCATCTGATTATACAACCCGTCCATTGTCTCAAGCTAGCCTGTGGATCTACCATCTGTTATTAATCAAGGCTCCTGATAATCAACGAATGATTATCTAATTCGGTGCTACTCCACTAAAAGCCCGAACTTGAACTCCAAGATTAACAACACTTAACTTGTAAAAGGGTATTCTAATATATTATAGAATTGTAAATAATCTGTACAAAGGGTTCTCTATTTATAGAGAATACTTGACCTAATTTTGACCTAATGGGCTTGGCCCAATACAACAAATAAATGACTAAATAATTATTATTTACAACACTCCCCTTCAAGCTGAGGAATATATATTTATCATTCCCAGCTTGCTAGTAAGTTCTTGAAATCTGTCTGAAGGAAGCCCCTTTGTTAATAGATCAGCTAATTGACGCCCAGTGGGAATATATGGAGTGGTAATCAACCCGCTATCAAGTTTCTCTTTAATGAAATGGCGGTCAACCTCAATATGTTTAGTCCGATCATGTTGAACTGGATTATGAGCTATACAAATAGCGGACTTATTATCACATAGCAGCTTCATAGGTCCCTCACATTTTATTTTGAGATCATCAAGTACAATTTTCAGCCACAGTAACTCACAAATGCCTTTAGCCATAGCTCGAAATTCAGCTTCTGCACTTGATCTGGCAACCACATCTTGTTTCTTACTTCTCTATGTCACCAAGTTACCGCAAAGAAACATGCAATAACCAGTGGTAGAACGACGGTCAGTCACGGATCCAGCATAATCAGCATCTGTGTAGACTTCTAAAGATAGATTGCCATCACGTCGGAATAACAATCCTTTACCAGGAGTACCTTTAAGATACTGAAGAATTCTCTCTACTGCCTGCATGTGTTTTTCTTTTGGATCGTGCATAAACTGACTGACAACACTAACAGCATAAGTTAGGTCTGGTCTAGTATGGGCCAGATATATCAATTTCCCAACTAGCCGTTGATATTGTCCTTTATCAACTGGAGGACTCTCTTCTTCATAGCCCATCTTGTGATTCTGCTCAATAGGAGTATTAGAGGGTTTACACTCGAGCTTTCCTGCTTCTTTGAGAAGATCAAGAACATATTTCCTCTGGCTGATAAAAATTCCTTTGCTTGAATGAGCTACTTCTATCCCTAGGAAATATCTCAGTTTCCCAAGGTCTTTGATTTCAAACTCAGAGGCAAGCCGTGTTTGCAGAATCTGTCTCTCCACAAAATCATCACTTGTGATAATAATATCATCAACATATACAAGGAGTACAGTAAGCTTCCCATTTTGGGAGTGCTTGAAGAAAAGAGTGTGATCTCCTTGACTCTGTCTGTATCCTAAGGTCATCATAACCTTAGTAAATCTTCCAAACCAAGCACGAGGTGACTGCTTCAATCCATACAAGGCCTTTTTTAATCTACAAACTTTATTTCCCCCCTTCACAAAATCAAAACCAGGCGGGATTTCCATGTAGACTTCTTCTTCTAACTCACCATTGAGGAAAGCACTTTTCACATCAAATTGATTTATATCCCAATTGTAATGGGCAGCAAGGGATAACAAGATT
This sequence comes from Gastrolobium bilobum, assembly GCF_033153095.1. Classification (NCBI taxonomy): domain Eukaryota; kingdom Viridiplantae; phylum Streptophyta; class Magnoliopsida; order Fabales; family Fabaceae; genus Gastrolobium; species Gastrolobium bilobum. The sequence goes on along the minus strand of NW_026897095.1, from coordinate 38,515 downwards.
CTCACTGTATTCATCTTTGCAACTGGAGCAAAGGTTTCTTCATATAGGTTTGAGTGTAACCTTTGGCCACTAATCAAGCCTTATATCTCTCAAGAGTGCCATCAGAATTATATTTCAGGGCATAAACCCATCTGCACCCTACTGCTTTCTTTCCGTTGGGTCTATCAATAACCTCCTATGTTTTATTTTTCTCCAAAGCATTCATCTCCTCTTGCATGGCTTGAGCCCAATTCCTATCTTTCAAGGCTTCATGTACTGATTTTGGGATTGCAATAGAATCTAGTGCTGAAACAAAGCTTTTGTGCTGCACAGAAAGATTAGCAGAGGAAACAAAGTGGGAGATATGGTATTGAGTACAAGAGGGACATGAGGAACAAGTTTTCTTGTGACAAGATCTTTTTCCTTTTCTAAGAGCAATACGTAAGTCATCAGAAGTAGAAGCAATGGGTAAGTCATTAGAGATATCAGAAGAAATAGACAAATCATGAGAGGAAATAATATTAGAATCAGAAACAGGAGATTCAGGAGACTCAGAAGAAATAGGAGATTCAGGACTTACCAGTGGTTCAGACGATTGAGGTTGCTGGTGAGACAGTATGGGTTGTATCTCAGGTGTATTTGAAGGTTCTGACACACCAGGAGCAGACACACTAGGAAGAGAGAAGATTGATCCAGACTCAAAGAAGGAAGGGGACGAGTCTTTTGAAGAACTGTTCCCCCCTGACGATGAGGACCCAGGAAATAAGATTCAGATTCTTGAAAGGTGACATCCATAGAAACAAAAAATTTCTGACTTGGTGGATGATAACACTTGTACCCTTTTTTATAAGTTTTATAACCAAGGAAGACACACTTAAGAGCCCTAGGATCCAACTTACTTCGATGTTGTTTATGAACATGGACAAAGGCAACACATCCAAACACTCTTGATGGAAGGCTCTGCAATATGGGAACAAAAGGAAAGAAGGAAGTCATGGAATGAATAGGACTGATATTGTTAAGGACCCGTGAAGGTAAACGGTTGATCAAAAAAGTTGCAGCTAATACTGCTTCTCCCCAATAAGAACTAGGAACAGATGTTTGGAAAAGTAGTGCTCTAGCAACTTCAAGAAGGTGACGATTTTTCCTTTCAGCAACCCCGTTTTGTTGAGGGGTATCAACACATGTGAGCTCATGAATCATACCTCTGTCTGAAATGAATTGTGACAGGCGTTGATTGACGTACTCAGTACCATTATAAGATCTGAGTCTTTTAATACCCTTACCAAACTGAGTCTCAACCATGTAATGAAACCGAATAAATATCTCTGGTACTTCAGACTTGTCTTTCATCAAGTATATCCATGTTATCCGAGTACAATCGTCAATAAAAGAAACAAACCACCTTGCACCTGAAACACTATGCACTTTAGAAGGGCCCCAAACATCAGAATGGATAAGAGAAAAAGGTTCCCTGCTTTTAATAATGCTAGAAGGAAATGACACTCGATGGTGTTTTGCAAATTCACAAACATCACAATGAAAGGTCTCAACCGACTTATTGAGAAACAGAGAGGGGGACATAGACTTCAAAAGACTAAATGGTGGATGCCCCAGACGCTTGTGATGGAGCCAAATCATAGACTCTGCAGTAGAAGGATGACGTGTCATTAATAACTGATTTTTGCTAGCATGGTCTGGAAGGAGATGATACAACCCATCCTGTTCATTAGCAACTCCAATTGTCTTCTTCGTGGTAAGATCCTGAATAAGACAATGAGAAGGAAAAAATGTGATAGAACAATTCAAATCAGTTGTAAGTTTTTGAGTGGAGATAAGATTAGTAGAAAGCTGAGGAACATAAAGAACATTTTTAAGAAACAAGGAAGGTTGAATTTGAATGTTACCAGAACCAATAACTGATTTATGGGATCCATCAGCTACGGATATAGTATGACTACCAATAGTAGGATGATAAGAACAAAACAACTCAGTACGACAAGCCATATGATCAGTTGCACCAGAATCCAAAATCCATGAGGTTTTAAAATCAGTACAAGAAGCAAGAAGAGATATAGAACGTGTGCTCTTACCAGATAAGATCGAAGAACTATCATGCTCGGCCATTCTTTAACAAAAAAGTTAACAACCAGCGATAAAATCAACCAAACAGAATATCAAATGACCTCTGATCAGAAAAATAATCACAGATCCAGATAAAAGACAAAAAGACGAGAAGAATGGTGGTGGTTCGGTCCAAAAACACGGCCGCACGCGCCGGAGAAAGGAGCTGCGCGTGGGATTCACTCGCCGGGAAAGGGGCGGCGCGTAAGAGCGCGTGGAGGGGCTTCTCCGGCTGAGATTTTTCTGGTGTGGTCGTCCGGTGAGCGCGCACCTGTCTGTGGGTGGTCACGGTTGAAAAGTCGCCGGAAACTGGTCCAAACGGTGAAGACAGATCTGATTGGAGGCGGTCGAAGGTGTTTCGGTCGTTTGTGGCGGAGGAACAGTGCGTAGAATGATAGAACGGAGGAAAAATAAGGTCAACAATGGTCCCCTTGGTCCAAAAGGTCCCCGGAAAAATTTTCCGGTGGCGGCTGATGGCGGCAAGAGGCAAAGAGATTAGGGTTTAGTTAAAAGAAGAAGATAATATGTGCGGAAGCAAAGCCCTCAGATCGAGAGCTCTGATACCAACTTGTAAAAGGGTATTCTAATATATTATAGAATTATAAATAATCTGTACAAAAGGTTCTCTATTTATAGAGAATACTTGACCTAATGGGCTTGGCCCAATACAACAAATAAATGACTAAATAATAACTAAATAATAACTAAATAATTATTATTTACAACAACTTATAACATGAATATGCATCGCCTCTTTGTAGAATGTCTATAATTGATTGACAAGTTTTCTGTAACTCAATCAATTATTTATTCCTTTGACTATGATAGTTTCTCTAATGGATTACATGCACTGGCCAGTGTCTTTAATATCCAAGTACCGAAACATATCAAGGGGACATATCCTACAAATTCCATGTTGTTTATCTCCTAAATATCGATAATCAAATAATCTCACTCCCAAAATACCGAGTTATTGGCCGTCAATAGATCGAACCTCACCCGTTGGTAAATCAAAGAATGAAAACTATTTGATTACCTATTTATAATAAACTCAGGATTAAGAGCAATCACATAACTATAGTTAACTGGAGATTTGATACCTTATGACAGAAAAACAACCTTAATCAAATCTCTCCTTGATCCTTTCAATGTGAATCTTAATTCACACCAATATTTTACAATGATTCGGACAAAATCATTTCATAAAATATTGCAGCCTGAATAAAGTGCCCAACTTTATTTAACAGCTGTGACTCCATTCATCAATTGTGAGAACCTATGATCATGTCCTCCATGAACGTATCCATATGATCATATACTCCACAATTTGATCCGGACCTTTATGTTTGTAAATAGTGCGCAAAATAAATAAATAAAACCTTATTTATGAAATTCAGAAAATTTTTTTATTGTTTCATCGTCTTACTCCAAGAGCGTAATGAAACCAATAACTCCCACTTACTTAATGCAAGTCTGGGATCCTCCAAAGACCCAAAGAAGTAACATGCCTCTCGAACACAAATTCAGGCAAACTCTTAGTAACTGGGTCTGCAAGATCCACCTCTAATGTTATCTGAGTTTAGTGAAAAACTCATAGCTCGAGGTTGATTTTCTTGAGTCAATATCCACTTGAAATAATTGAATTTTTGAAAACTCAGCTTTTCAAGACTCCCACTAGAATATATCAGCATATAATCTCTCGTTCTCCAAAGATACTTGAGTACATGCTTAACAATAATCTAGTATTCCTCTAGGTTCAAAATGGTACTATCTCACTACTCCCACTGCATGACAGATGTCTGGTTTAACGCCCAACATGATATGCGTGAGTCTACCTTTGCCAAAGTATAAGATATCTTGCTTATGCATTCTTCCTTCTTAGAAGTCTTTGGTCACTCCTTAGGAAGATGAATTCCACATCTGAGAATTATAATTCTTTTCTTAGAATTCTCATGTTGAATTTTGGCAAGAGTTTTGTTAATGTAAGTAGCCTGAGGTGATGCCAACAACTTATTCTTCCGGCCTCATAAGAGTTTTATACCAAGAATATAATTGGCTTCCCCAGTACTTCCATACCAAAACACTAACTTATCCAACTCTTTATGCTTGATATTACCTCCACATTGTTTCTAATAAGGAGCATATCATCTACATAAAGTACCAGAAAAGCTACTGTCTTCCCTTGTATCCTTTACATACAAATACACATCATTCATCAAGGTTCTCTCAAAATCAAAATTTTGATAACCTGATCAAAACTGATGTTTCAAGACCTGGATGCTTGCTTAAGTCTATGAAATAGACTTTCACAACTTGCATACCGTGTATTCCTACTCATTTGCTATAAACCCTTTTGGTTGTTTTATGTACATATCCTAACATCCAACTCCCAAAATGAAATCTCATAATTGAGACTTATAGCAACTAAGAGAATCTGGATAGACTTAAGCATGACGTCTGGCAAAAATTGCCTCCAAGCTAGCTTTGAAGGTTTTCACATTTCTGTCCATCCTCTCTTTGCCTTTTATGTCCACATGCACCTTGTGGGTTTTACCCCTCTTGGTGTCTTTACTAGGACCGAACGGAGTTGAAATACAAGTATTTCATCTCATTGTTCATAGCTTGAGCAACACTTGATCAACAACATCTTCTAGTGCATTATGGTAACTAGTAGGATCAATATCACTCAACAAGAGACAACTTGAGAGTTAACAAGGTTCTCTCCCACTACGAATGTACTGCACTAGACCTTGTGTATTTATAGGTAAAATAAAGAGTGGGTCAAATGATGGATCTTTAATTTCTTGAGGATCCGCTTATCCTTGATATTGTTCCTTTACATGTGATACTAATATTTCTACTAGTTTCACTTATATATTATCATGTTGAATCTCCAATCATGGTTCTCTTGTTTGTTCACTTAGAGATATATCTATCCCCTCTTGAACAATCAAGGGAATAGTGGATGAAGCTTCTAGAGATTCTGGAAATTCTTGATCTGAGATAAATCTCATCAAGAATAACCTAACTTAAGAGCTTATAATTTCTTATCTAGTCCTCCTTTAAGAAAATCATGTGAGTGCTCACTTAGATTATCTTGTCCTTAAAACTAAATAAGAAATCATCCCTAGTTCTCTTAGGGTAGCCAAAAGATATGCACTCTTCCATACAAGATTCCATCTCATTTGACTGCTGTTGTAGGACGTGTGCCGTAGCACCCTAAATCCGAATATGGTTTGATCTGGGCTTGCACCCTTTCCATAATTCTTTAGGTGTCTTTACAACAAAATTTGACGGAATCAAGTTAAGAAGGTACATTTCCTTCTCTTAGGCATCTCCCTTGAACAACATTGACAAAGATGAATAACTGAACATGATCTTCACCAAGTCTAGAAATGTTTGATTTTTGCATACTGTAACTTCATTCAACTAACGTGTTCTTAGAGTTGACAGTTACAAAAACTATCCTCTCTTAAATCAGGTAAGACCTGAACTTACCAGACAGGTAGCCAACACTTTAGTCAGACCAAAGTGTTTTTGATTTGAACACCTAAATGCTTTTCTGCCTCAGACTAAACCTCTTGGAATTTCCAAAAGCTTTAGACTTATGGCACACTTGGTTCATCTGTCCAAATCCAGAGTAAACATTCATATAATGAAGTACTCATCACCTCTTCTGGTCTGAACGCTAGTTGGTCCACATACATTAGTATGTACCAGTTCCAGTTGAATAGTTGCGCAAACCTTTTTGGCCCTTGTAGGATTGCTTGGCCACTTTACCTTCCAAATAGGACTAACATGTAGCTGTTAGTTAAAAGATTCTTGAACTTTCAGTCCCTCTTTTAACTAAAACATGTTTCCTACTTGAGATAATGTGACTCAATCACAAAGGCCAAAGTTATGTTTCATTTGAAACTTTTATTTCTTTGGTGAAAATACTTGTTCATCATCATTTCCATTCAACACAAAAAATTTAGGGGGGTATAGGACAAAGGTAATAAAGACTATTTAAACAATGTACCAGAACAAACAAGGTGAAGATGAACTTCAAAATGTAACTGAGGAATCAATTGCATTGTCAACCCATGTTTTAATCAAAACAACAAACAATAATTGAATTCCTCTTGAAATCTGGAACAAATAAACAGTTACCCAAAACCATAGTCTTATAAATAACTTGTCCTACTGCAAATGCAGACACAAGTTCCCATTTTCAAGCTTAAAATATCTTTGTCCACTGCTGACAGGCATACGATGTTTGAACTACTGCTAAGAGTAACAAACATAATCAGTGATTCCTGAATCAATGATTCATTCACTGATCAGGCCTTAATATACCCATGTCTGGTTCTTTTCATCACCTCTGGGCAATTTTTCTTTCAGTGTCCCTTTAGTCTGCACTTGAAGAACTTGCCTTGCGGCTTCTTCATAGCAACTGGTTTGACAACTGATAACCAAGTTATTTTGTTCTTGTTACCACCCTTGGGTTTCCCTTTGGATTTAACAAGACTCTTAGCAAAACCTGCACCGACTGCATTCTGTCTAGTAGAGCTGCTAGACGCAGCAAACATGTCATTAAGAGTCTGAAGCATTTCTACTCCACTCTTAATCATGTACACTTGCTTCTGCAAGTATTTGGAAAGACTGGCAATAATATAGCGGCGAACTACCATATTTGCCATTTCCTAATATGAGAAATGCATCTTAGTTTCCTTAGATGCATCCTCTACAGGTTGCTATGGCCCTCGCATTGTCAGGACAAATTTTAGCTTCCATGTTTTAGAACAATATAAAAAATTTGCTTTTCACTTATTCATAGTTGGTACCATCTAGAGGTTTTTGACTCAAAATCATTTCTAAGATATTTTCTGAAAAACATATAAAGCACACAGTTACAAACAAATAATGCAATAAACAAACGAAGTGCAAGTAGATTCTCATAACTACTCTTGTTTATTATTAACAATCCTTCAGTTTATCTTTACAAGGCTTACGATGGGCAAGTCACTTGTAAAAACCAAAATTGTTATTTGGGCCTTCAATGCCATTGCCAGAGCCTCGATGGGAGGGTTAACAATTTTACCAAAATTGAATGTAATTAACCATTGTTTAATTTCAAAATTATCCTTAGTGTCTAAGCATTGCCGACGATGGGCCGTACAATACTTTACTAAAATTTTGAAATTATTAAGATTTAATCTAGTGAAATCTGATTATCCTTATCCGATAGGGCTTCAGCGATAACTATTTCACTAATAAACCCACAAATGGAGCCCGCAGGTTTTAAAATTAATTAATTTTTAAAACCTTCACCCATTCAACATTTTTGTTTGAGAATTTTCATAAGCCCTGTCGAAGTCATTGTTTAATTTCAAAATTATCTTTAATAACTTAGTATTATCGACGATGCGCCGTACAATACTTTATTAAAATTTTGAAATTATTAAGGCCCGATAAAATCCAATCATGCTAATCCGTTGGGGCCTCACATGATTATTTTATTGATAGGCCCACAATGCGCCTGGAGGTTCAATTAATTTCTTAATTTAAATCTCCTCCCATAATTATTTAGGTCCAATCTAATAAAATCCAATCATGCTTATTCGATGGGAATTCACATGATTATTTTATTAATGGTCCTTATAATGCGCTTGAAGGTTAAATTAATTTCTTAATTTAAATCTCCTTACATTCAACATAAGCAATATTTTCCAATTTTCAAGAATTATTTAATATAGAGTATCCTTTGTTTGATTTCAAAAACTATGTAAGCAAGAGCGCCGATGAACGTGCATCACTTAACTTATCTGAATTTTGAAATAATCAAGGTCCTAAAATCCGGTCATGATAGGCAGCGTGTGCTTCACACAAGCATGATACATGATTGTGGTATGCAGCGTGTGTTTAACACATGACCATTTTAGTAGACCCACAAATTACTCGCAAAATAAAAGAATTCTCTTAGGAAATTTTCTTACTTATTGTCTTGATTTTAAACTCCAAAAATAATCAATTTGATTATTCTAGATTTTACCAAAATCATAATAATTAAATTAATTTTCGAAATTAATATAACCATTAATCTAGATTTTGTTTCCAAAATCATAATAATCATAAATTTATTTTACCGGAATATTTAAAATCAAAAACTACGCGCATATACTATCATACTAGTCGGTAATGACATAATAGTAAATATGCACGTATGACATGTGATCGTGCAGCAATATGGCACCTTCCTATCCTATATGACATGTTATCGCAAATATCATGTTAATCGCACATATAATTCATACCATTCAATAAAAGCATTAAATAATACATCCTAATTACTTTAATCCATGGCCTTCCTATTTTAAAGAAAATATAAAAATAAAAATAAAAATAAAATATTACAACTTTGGAATTCAACTTTCGCCTAGCCCATAGTATCTGTCTCAAGCCCCTTTAGGGTTTCCATTGGCCCAAAAGCCCAAAGACCCAATCATTTGGCGAGAAACCCTAAGACGCGAAAGAGGAACCCTAGCCGTCAGGTCTGCCGTGCCGTCACCCGAAGTCAACTTAGGCCGAAACTCTAGGGGAAGGACCACCACATAGACACGAGTTCACCGCCGCCGGAATCACCCAAAAAGGTGGCCGGACGCTCCCTCACTCTCCCATTCTTTTCCGGAGAGTGGCGGCCATTCTCAGCCACTTGTGGAGGCGCGTGGAGGAGCGTGAAGGATCCGATGGAGGCGATCCACCCACCTTTGCGTTCTTCTTTCCGTCCTCTTTCTAACCATATATAGATCGTCCCGTTCTGAGATCGGGAAGTCCTCGAAAAGTCTCTGACAGTGCTGACTGCGCATCTTCCTCGCGGTTTCTCGATCTTGAATTTTTACAAAATATTGAAAAATACACAAAAATTCTGAAAAATTTAAAAAACAGCAAGGAGGAAACCTAATCATATGAGATTAGCCTTCTTGTTACAAATCGAGAAATACACGAGAGACCCTAACCATGGATTAAAGCATTTTTACCGATTAAAATCTAAACTTTTATGAAAATGAACTATAAAGAATTAAAACATGAGTTTCAATAACTGATACAGAATAAAGGTGCCATATTTTCAAAATCACAAAAATAAATCAATAAATCAAAGCTGATCTAAATCCCCATCACAATCCGGCTCTGATACCAATTGAAGGAATATCATCAGAAACGCGAAAGCGCATCGCACCGATGCGATGAGGAATGAAGAACACCACTTTGATTACCTGAGATGAAGCAGCGAGCGTGACAGTTTCTCACGTTCTGTTCTCCTCCTCAAGCCTCACGATCTGTAGCAACGCACCACGAACGGTCGCAATTCCGCTCTACGGTTGATCTTCCAGGCTATGACTCAAGGGGATCAGGGAGTCGTGTGGGCAACCGTTCAGATGATGAACGTCTGCCTCTTTGTGTTTCTGATGTCTGTAACCCTAGGAGGCACTAGAGAGAAAAGAAAGTTTATATACTCTGCCCAATCCAAGACTAACCCTAAGCTTCATGGGTTGAAATTAGTCTTTTGGGCTCACTCTCACTAAAGCTATTGAGCTTAAGTGAAAAGAGCATATTAAACCCAACAAATAATACACTAAAGCGAGCTGGGGTGCGCTTCCCAGAATCAGCAGGAACATGTCATAATAAAATGGGCATACTTTGAACTACATAACTCCAAATTGAGAGAATTTTGAACCTATGTTAAGCTAACGCATAAGGCTATAACCATAATAAATATTAGAGCCATTGGTTAAGGGAATTGATCCCAGTTCCATTTGGAAGTTGGGGCATCATTTTGAAATTCAGTTTAATGTAGTTACCTTGCGAGTTTCATAACTACTTCGTTTCTTAGCCAAACGGGGAATATTATATATCAAATTAAAGTCAGAAGTTTAGTTTCTTGTATTAAAATTTTAGAATCTTCTAGGAAGTGAAATGTTCCCAGTTTGATTTGATGTTGCTGCCTTGTTTTCTAAAAATCTGATTTAAGCAGTTGATTTGCGACAGACGTATCTTGAATTATATTGATCTAGTCGAGGCTTAAATATATCATTGTAAATCTCAAGATGTCTAGTTTAACATACTAAAATATTAGAATTAATGGTTAAGTCTATTAGTCCTAGGTGTAGAAAACGTAAAAGTTGTTCATTGTTAAGCATGAATAAAGTAAGTTTTGTGCCATGTTGGTTTATGAGGACTACATGGTAATGAGTTATAAGTAATATATGATACAATTGAGTCAAGTATAATGTTTTCACAATAATGAATGAGTTATGATTACAGTTTTGAATTAATTGGTTATGGAAAGAGTTTAATAACAAAAAGAAATAAAAGAAAAAGTTATTTCGTAATTTAATTCAACTAGTGTGATTGTAACTGCGCTTAATGGCATATGCAATCCTAACAATTTGGTGTACAATAGGGTGTTACATCAATCAAACAGAGAACTTTGTGACATGACACGTTAAGACAAATCAAATTCATTTATCAAGAAATTACTACATTGGATTTGTGGTATTTGGTACTTTAACTCTAGACGCCACTTCCCCATATTCTCTTCCAGATTAAAATATGGGTTCGTCGTATCTCCTTTCGCTTCTGATGAGAAAAGTTGCAGCAAATTATTAACACTAGGATACAGGGTCGTATCCTGGCCTAAAAAAAAACACATCAGGATTTGGACGCGTATCCTGATAAAATTAAGTGTTGCTGCACTTTTTTCCATCTGCAGTGACAGAAGAAGTATATAACCCTTAAAATATTTTTTAGGGAACTCCAGTTTAGCTAGGAATATCCTTGCCATCTTCAGAAAGTTTACTTATTCTAGCTTCTCTGGGCGACTATTCCTCCACCGCCTCCCGTGTTACCAATTACTCTGGTGGTTCATTTGTCATCTCCAGTGAAGCCAACATCTCAGCCTATGATGCACGGACACGGACATGGGACACGGGACACGACACGACACGCCGACACATTAATTTTAAAAAATGGCATATTCCGACACGTTGGGACACGTTTTGATATTAAATAATATTTTTAATATATATAATATAATTTATATTTAATACATTTAACAGCCCATAATAATCATATAACCTATCAAATATTCAAATTTTATAACATAAATATAAAAAAAATTGCGTACCTTGTTAATTTTTCATGTCAAATTTCATAACAGGAAAAATTAATTTATAAATGTTTTTTTTATTTTTAGTTAATAAAAAAAATTAAGATTAAAAAAAAAAAACGTGTCCGAGCATGTCTGAGAGTTGACCACGTGTCGAAAAAAGTTGACTGTGTGTCAGAAAAACGTATCGGAGAGTTGACCTCGTGTGTCAAAATGTTAACCGCGTGTCGAACGCGTGTCTGAACGTGTCGGAGCGTGTCCATGTCAGACACGTGTCCGACACGCCATTTCTCAAAATATTTGCGTGTCCGTGTATTGCTGATCTCAGCCACCACCATCTGTAGTTGCATCAGCGCCTTCAATCGCCACTATTCCACCATATTTAACCAGTGGGAGACCTATAATTTTTTATAATAAGGGGCAAAAATAAAATTTTAAAATTATAAATATTGTTATGATTAAGAGATGCTAACTATTCTAAATATTTTTTAAGGATAGACTAACTATTAGTATTGATATCTTATTATTATTAAAAAGTATTACTTTATATACAAAATAAAAAAAATAAAAATTTAGGGAGTGGCGGCTGCCAATACTCGCCCCTCCCTCAGCACCTCAATTGCCAGAGGTAATGCCTCTGCCACCGCCAGTGACTATTCCTTCACCGTCTTTGCCTACTCCATTCATAGAACCTCTCCTAACAAGCCCCATGTTGTCAGCATCGGTACCGGAAGTGAAGTTGCAACCAACATCATCAAGTGAAAGTTTGTCGTTAGCCGTGGAAGTTCAGAAGCTTTTAGCCTTCAATATGTCAAGTGAACTCATCGTTGGGCTTGTAACTGTAGCTTTCATTTTTAGTTGATAAAGATATATTTTTTATTTTTACAAATTTTATAATATGTATTTTATATATGAGAAACGTTATATTTACAAACTCAGTTTATAAACTCTTATAAACACTATGTATTATGAATAAGTATATGCTTAAGTAATATGTACTACGCATAATACATGATGTAATTTGTAAGAATTTATAAACATTGAGTTTGTAAATATAACTATTCTCTTTATATATTTAATTTAAAATATTACTTTTAAATTTTTAAAAAACTTACAATAAAAATTAATTTATAAAATAAAAAATGTTTAAAAATTAATTAAAAAAACTTACAAAATTATGTTATAAATGGTATTTTTTCTATTTATATTATATTCTGAACACATGATAATATAACTCTATCAAATTACTAGTGCATATCAAACAAAAAGATATGAGCTCATCAGGCCATATATTTTCCTACCAGTCGTACAAAGCTACCATTGCCGGAAGACATCTCATTACCATTAATACAAGGCTGAAAACTCTTCTACTCACACAAGGCACCCCACTACAGTCATCTCAGTCTACTTTGAGATGGGAAGAGAGCAAAAAATTTGAAACGAGTAGGAGATGAAGGCTTGAAGCAATACACAAAAGAGGGAATTAAAGAAGACCTATGACTTATCAGCCCAACAATATATTATAGGACTCAACTCTTCCTTTAAATCATAAGCTCCAAGAGAAACAGGGGGCTTCTTGGTTTTCTTCTATAAAAGGCTGAAGCAAAGAGAAAAAAAGGGGTTGAAAAAAAAAAGAACATAAAACATTAAAAAGGAGCTTTTTTTTTTGGTTTTCAACGGACATATGAGGAAGAAGGAGGAAGACTTGAGTTTAAAGAGAAAAAAAACAAGAGATTGGAGCGGAGTGAAATAGAGACATATAAGCCAAAACTGAAAAGAATATAAAGGAGAGATCTTTATTTTTTTGTCTATTGATATGCCTTCAGCATATAGATATTTAAGGGCAAAAAAAGTAAGGATTTGACAGTAATTCAGTGATAAAAAATTAGTATTTTAAGGAATTATTGATAATCCACCTTCAGGCATACTTTCACTTTAATTCTATGTTTTGTAGGAGAAAAGAAAGCAAATAGCCTACTGTTGCAACAATCATCTCGCGCAAACAGCGTGAGAATGGCGCGAATCACGCTAATATCAAGGTCTCACCACGCTGATCGCGCCACATTGGCGCTGATTGCGCCAGGAAGGAGAATAAATGGCCAACTCCACTGTATCTTCACGCGGATCGCGCCAATTGCAGCTCTTTTTCCACCGACTGCCTGCGCGAATCGCGCGACAGTGGCGCTGATCGCGTGGACATCGCAAGGGCAATCTCAAGTTTTTTGGACTTTACTAAAAAGGAAATTAAATCAAATATTTTAGAAGATTTTGACCTGATCTGAATTCCTTCTCAAAAGAAAGGAAACAAAGTTTATAAAAGGAGGAGAAGCACCTTGAGAAAAAGGATCGTTTTGGCTGGAGAAAATAAAAAAACAAAAATTGAGAGAGAGAGAGAGAGAGAGAGAGAGAGAGAGAGAGAGTTCTTAGAAATTTGAGGCTGAAGATCAACACTCAGAGGAACTGAAGATTCAAGAATTCTTCTTCATCTTCGCTTTCTTCTTGTTTGTTCTTTCATGAATTCTTTTTCATTCTTTAAATTGTCAGACATGAATATGTCTGGCTAGTCTTCTTTTATTGTGGTAAGGGTCACAACCCTTCTAGAACCAATCCATTTATTAGGATTGCGAGGGTTAGGGTTTTCAATAGGGATATTGAGATTTTAATTCTTGACAAAAGGTAAGATAACTATTCATGTATGCACTAGGGATAGGCTACATGAACCGCAAACGTTAAAGATTCACTGATTCTAAGGCTTAACTTGAAAAGGGTTCTAAGAAATTAGGATTCTAATAGAGTTAATAAGGTTAAAGTCATTAAGGAATTACGGCTTAACCAATTAAATAAAAGATAGTGGATCGTTTGATCAATTGAATAATTAAATGTAAACGTTAATTCAAGTTACAGGATGGGGATCATAAAGGTGTTCGTTTCTCTTTATCGCAATATTTTATCAAATATTTCCTCAATCATTAATAATGTGTTCTGAAGTTTAAAAATGAATCTTGAAACTGATTTTATTTTCTTAATTTGTTCTTATTTTTCACAAACAAAAATTGTTCTCTAAACCGATTTTCTTAATCCGACAAGAGAGGAATAATTATAATAAATTTGGTGTCTCAATCCTTGTGGAGACGATACTCTACTTATCTCTTATTACTTGAAACGATCGGTACACTTGCTGAATACGCAACATCTATATAGGAAAATGATTGAAGAATGATCAGCTTGCACCTACGTGCAGTATTTTGATTATCACTAACAAGAAGGTACAATCAGATATTTACATTTTAAATTTATTTCTAGTTTGATTCACTTTACATTGATAATAATGTAATCCAAATTCATGCTTTGTGTAATCAATGGATGAGGTGTTAAAGGGTGGAACTTTCAAGGAAGAAGGAAAAAGGGAAAATCAAAGAAAATCATATTAATATTCCAGAATAAGTATCAATGGTTACAGACATATTTTATATCCACCTAATCAATACAACTATCTTAATAGCCACCTTTACTAATCGTAACCTACCAACAGTGTTGCTGACGTGTCTTTGTACAACACTACTAACTTTCTAATACAATACATGTTAACTATATACAAAATTAAGAAACATAGTCTTCCAACCACAAGGAACTTCTCTTAGCACGTTCATACTTGCATAGTGTAACATGAGGCCTACCAAGTGTTCTTAGATTTGTAATCTTCAAGATGGCATGCCATGACTATGTTTGATCTTACTTGAATGGGCTGGCATGTTAAGCCTTCATTACTTGTTTTGATGGAGTTCAATAATGGTATGCAAAGTGTATTAAAAAAAGGCTTGAATTGTCACGTTATTTTGTCACTGAAAAAGGAGTATATGTAACCCCCCTTCTATTGTTAATGGTATTTTTTTTTTGAAGATAAAGGAAACAAATAAACAACAACTAGTTATTTAACATTTATTTGTTTAATTACGATTCTGTTTACTGCAGCACAAGGCCTGAGATACATTTTACGAAAAGCTTCAAATGATGCAGAAACAAGCAACCTATATTGTTCTAATACGAACATTATTTATACATAAATAGGATTGGAAATTCTGAACAAAACAAAACTGGCGAGCTTTGAGTACTTCAAATACCACTTTTAGCCGTCCTATAAAGCATCAAATTGCATCGCATCACAAACTGTAAAGAAACTTAGGATACACCATCCTAAAAGCTAGCTCAAAGGGTGGGAGTGCCCAAGGCCTTATAAACTCCACATTAGTTGCACATACAACCAATGTGGAACTATATATCTCAACACGCTCCCTCACACAATAGCCCATTGGGCTTGAAGAGTGGACAATGCAACAGGTCCAGCCTACCTGTGCTAAGAAATGCCACAAGAGAAAGTGGGGGGCGGCGAGGCTTTGATACCATGTAAAGAACCTTAAGATACACCACCCCAAAAGCTAGCTCAAAGGGTGGGAGTGCCCAAGATCTTATAAACTCCACATTAGTTGCACATACAACCAATGTGAGACTATATATCTCAACACGCCCCCTCACACGAGAGCCCATTGGGCTTGAAGAGTGGAAGATGCAACAGGTCCAGCCTACCTGTGCTAAGAAAGTTCACAAGAGAAAGTGGGGGGCGGCGAGACTCTGATACCATGTAAAGAACCTTGGGATACACCACCCCAAAAGCTAGCTCAAAGGGTGGGAGTGCCCAAGGCCTTATAAACTCCACATTAGTTGCATATACAACCAATGTGGAACTATATATCTCAACACAAACTTCTTTCTCCTTTTTCTTCATCGTTTCTTCCTTTTAACTCCCATAATTTTCAAGTAAGTCATTTTCATTATTCTCTTTTTTTTCACTATTTATTCTTATTATTTATATATTTTTTTCACTGTTTTTTTCGGTTTATGTTTTTCAACCACTTTGAGTTAAGCGGATTCTTGTCGTTAGTATTCGATATCTCAAAGCTTGTTTATTGATATATCAAAAGAAGAGAAGAAAATTCCGAGAATAAATCAAGCAATAGTTTTTGACTTTTGACTAAAGATGGGGAGAAGAAAGATTACTATTCGAAGGATCGACAATTTATAACTAGTCTGGGTATAGATACACCCATGGAGTCCTGCTTCACAAGGGAGCTGCATCCTAGTCGAAGGTTATAAAAGGTAACCGTATCCCAATCCCGGGCAAGAGACAAATTTGCTAACCAGTCAGCAACTTTGTTAGCTTCCTTATGAGAATGGGAGATCTTAACAGTCCAAGGACGTGAGTATTCGGTAGAACTGATTGGATTACCGATGGCTAATTTGGAGATCATCCTTGGCATGGATTGGGTGTCCAGGAACTGTGTGATGATTGATTGTTGTGCAAACAAAGTAGTGATTTCTCCTTGTGATTCCACTACCAGTTCTTCTCCTTATATATCAGTGCTGCAGGCTAGGAGAGCCTTGAGAGCAGGGGCATTTGGTTATGTCATTTTAGGAGGTTTGGTGAGTGGGACATAGGAAGATGTTACCGGCATTCCTGTGGTGAGGGAATTCCTCGAGGTGTTTCCTGAGGAGATTCCTGAGTTTTCGCCACAGCGGGTGTAACACCTCATGTGCACCCGGCATATTAAACATACATATGGTAATAGCGTAGCTAAATAAATGCGGAAGCTAACTTTTTCTTTTCAATTATGACATCATCATTATTAACCAAGTTGATTACTTATTCCTTTTTCAAAATATAGCCTGTGTAAATTGCAATAAAGAACTAACTGAATAACCTCAATAGATATATATGTATCTAGTCACGGAACTACAATATGTAGACCAGACAATAACATTATACAACTCAAGTAAACTCAACATAACATAGGTCAATGTGGCATGGACAACCCCCATGCTTACCAAATAAGGCAACAAGGCTAAACAAAGTCTCATATCAGATAACAAGATACTGAAAGTAAAACATGATCAATATCCAGACATGTCAGCAGGAATCATGCGTAATCAACTCAACTCCGGCCTCCTGCCACTAGAGGTCTCAACCCCCGAGGTACCTGTACCTAAATATGTGCCCCAACACAGGGTGAGATCTCTAAAAAGAAATCTCAGTAAGACAAGGGGTCCTCAAGGATCTCTCCACCCCAAGCTCACTTACATATGCAATATAAGTTTCAAAACAGTATAATAATATCATTTCCAAAATCTGTACAATGCAGCATATATCCATGTCATGTGTGTATGCATCCTACTAGCCGGAGAATAAAAATATAGGAATTATATACTTCTACAACCTACAGTACAAGGAACATCGCTTGTACCTCACCCACGGGTTGCCATCTTGTATGTCTCCACATACTCAGGATTACCGTCTAGGTGGTACACCACATACATATTATATGGCACTTACACTCAATAAAACAGCTCATAAGCATTTCAATAATCATCACATATTTCATAAAAACACATCATGCATATAAACCATCCTTCCATGAGGTATAGTGGAACCAATAATGGGCAAAACTGAGGACACAAAAGCTTACCTCTTAAGCAATCAATCCCAAGTCAAGAGTCCACAACAGCCCACAGTCACCAAACAACACACTCACAGCTGTTTATACCAAAAACATCATCAATATTCATACTCTAAAGGTTCATTTCATTATGACAATATTTCCTTTTTTGTTTAGTGTTCTTAGGCTTCTACCAAAGCCATAAGTCCTTAATCTAAGTGATTCTGACTTAATTAACTTATTACAGAGGTTCATATTAACCGATCATGGGTCCAGAAACCCATTCTACACTTCTGTTTGGACAGAACAGTGCATAACTTCGAAATTCCCAGAATATCCGGATATTTGTCGGGGGCATATCCGGATATCCATATCCGGATATCACCAACCCCATATCCAGATATTCATATCCGGATATCATATCCGTATATTTTGCGACAGAATGCAGTTTCTGCATTTTGCGAAGATATCCATCCAAATCATCATTTTTAACACTATTACACGTCCAAGCATGCAATTTTAGACACCTTAAGGTCAGTGTTTATGTTGGTTATCTACTCATCTCGTTTTACATGCCAAGACTTAACTTTTAACATAGAAAACTCATGAACAAGGTTCAAGAACATACCCCAAAGGCTCAAAATAGAACAAAGGGTGCTCTTGGAGCTCTCTATGCAGCTCCAATGATCAGACTACACAAGGCCACGAAAATGGCTATCAAAGCTTGGTCCTTTCTCTCCAAAGGTAACTTCTTGGATCATTAAATGCCAAGTAAATGGCTTCCTCCACAAAAACGCAAGAACACAGCCCCTAAACTCACCTCATATAGTAACAACACTCAGAAAATGAGCATTTTTCCCACTCATAATGCTAGTTCACACTAAGCTAAGGTGTTTTGGTGAAGAAATTTGGGGAAAAGATGATCACTTGGGTTCCACAAGGAGAAGAGAGGAAGGTGACAATGAGAAGAGCAAAGGCAGCAACAAAAACTCACGTAGAAGACTGAAGGATTAGCCTAGGGCTTTGTGCCACTAAGCATTTATAGGCACATTATGTTTTAATCGCCGGTATTAGCACTAATAGCTCCGCTAATTATTTTAATCTCAAATTTCAGATTCTGAACCTAGCCATTTTTTTAGGATTTTTCATATTTTTATTATAATTTTCGTAGCACTTTGCCAGTACGCATTTTTACGTAGCTGGTATCAGTCCTGACGTCAGTTCTCATTATTTTAACTCCAAACTTGATATACCGGTCCTAAATATTATTCTAGGAATATTCATACACTTTTTATAATTTTCCGGGATACTTCATCGGTACGCACTTATCCCGTGAAACAGAATCGGTGTTTGCACTTTTCGTCAGAGAAGCGACTTTCAACATTATTAAGAACTTACTATAATTATTTACGCTCTCTCATAATTATTCAAGGTCAATTATGGAATTATTTTTTAATTTCATAATTAAGTTATTTAAATTTCTAATTTAATGGTGCAGGTTCTTATAGAGGGAGATAGAGTTCTCCATTGATCTGTTGCCTAGTGTAAGGCCTATTTCATTCGCTCCATACCAGATGTCTCCATCTGAGTTAGCGGAGTTAAAGAAGCACATTGAGGACCTGTCCGCGAAGAACTTCATCCGACCAAGTGTGTCTCCATGGGGAGCACCGGTCATCTTTGTTAAGAAGAAAGATGGGATAATGCGATTGTGCATCGATTACAGAAAGCTGAACAAGGTGACAATCAAGAACAAGTATCCCCTTGATGTGCCCTTGGAAAATGTACTTTTTCAAGCTGAAATTGATAAGAATTGAGTCATAAAAGAGCAATTTATATACATATTTGCTTACTATATTGATTGTTTCCATGTCAATGATATTTCTCACTATTGGTTGTGTTTATATAGGTAGAAGAAGTGAAAACTACAAAATTGAATAAAGCTTGTTGACGCGACTCCATACGGGTGCTTCTCAGTACAATTTTCAGAGAGTTGGCACAAGTTGGCGCCACACCGGCGCCAACCCATGCCGATTTACGAACTTACAAAATCGTGGAGGTACAAATTCCAAGAAGTTGGCGTGGACTGGCGCCACTATTGCGCAGACCCGCGCCGGTGTGCAATGTCACAGGATCGCATTGGTGCAAATGGCAGGGAGTTGGCGCAAGTTGGCGCCAACCCGCGCCGGTTAGCGAGTTTTCAGGACGTGGTTTTTTTAGTGACAGAACTATGGCGCCACACTGGCGCCAACCCGCGCCGTTTTGCGAGAAAAATGTACCGTGTTTTCTGAAGGTTATTTTTGTAAGAAAGAAGCGAGGCGTATAAATAGGATGCTCATGACAGAATTAGGGATCCCTATTCTATCGAAGAGAGACGACGGTGGTGCTCAGAGAAGAGAGTATTGCAAGAATCTAGTTCATCTTCTTCTTCCTCTTTTCATTTATCAAGTATGTTGAATATTGAATTTTTAGTCATGATAATGGTTGGCTAAGTTCTTTTTATTGTAGTTAGGGTCACAAACCTTAAGTGAACCTTTGTTACAACGGATTGGTTTATCATTATTTGTTTATATAATTATCTTTATCTTTACCTTGTGCGTAATTTATATCTTCTTTATTAGAATTGATCAATCTAATAGTTGATGATAGTTTGAGGGTTAGAACCCTAGATAGGAATATTGGGGTTTTGATCTTGAAAGGGGGTAGGATAACAATTTATATGCATGCTTGGAATAGATGTATATTTAATTGCAGATGCTTAAATTATTGGGTTCATTGCTTAATGCCATTAGGAACATTGTAATGAATTGGGGTTCCAATTGGGGTTAAAGGGTTAATCTTGCAAGCAATTGAGGGTTAACTACTGAATAATTTTAGATAATAATTTATCTGAGTAATTATATAAATGAATATTGTAAATCAATCCAGAGTAAGAAGCGGGAATCATTTGGTGAGTGCACTCTAGCTACAATGCCTTCTCATATATTTACAAAATCAATCTCTGTTTTATTTCTCATAACAAAAAGCCAAAATAAGTCTTTACTTTTAGTTCTTATTTTTACCCAAATCAACAATTCTCACACACCTATTTGAATTCCTCCCATCTTAAAAGGATAATTATTTGATATTCGATCCCAATTTCTGTGGAGACGATACTTTTCTTATCACTGTATTACTTGTGCGATCGGTATACTTGCCGGTGAGCATCAAGTTTTTGGCGCCATTGCCGGGGATTGGCGTTTCCTTTATCATATAATCTTGATTTTTAAAATTGCATTTTGTGATTATTTTTATTTTTATTTTTATTTTTGTGTGAAATTTGAACAGTGCTACTAATCTCTTTTCTGAGTTGTATGCGAGGTAAAATTCCAGAATTTCCACTTGATTTGGAGATTACAAAGATTGAAAAGAAAAACAGAAAACTTGCTCGGAAGAAGCTTGCATTCAACGAGTTAGAAATTCTGTCTGAAGAAACACACACCATGGCAGGAAACAATGAAGCAGATAATCCACTCATGGATACTATTCTGACTCCATCGTTCAACAGGCCCAACTCGAGCATTGTTCAGTCTAATGTTGCCAACAACAATTGGGAGCTCAAATCTTCCCATATCCAATTGGTGGAGAAAGCTCAGTTTGGAGGAGAGTAGAGTGAAGATCCTCACAGGTTTATTAATAGATTCTTGATGATCTGTGACTCAACCAAACACCCTCAGGTGTCTAATGATGCAATCCGGTTGAGGTTGTTCCCTTTTGCTGTTAAGGGAAAGGCTCTTAGTTGGTTGGAAAGACAGCCTGCAAGAAGCACTCCTACATGGGATGATTTATCTCAGAAGTTCTTTGCTGAATTCTTCTCGATGGAGAGATACAACCAGATGGTGAATGATATCACCAATTTCACTCAATCAGAGGGTGAAACTATGTGTGCAGCATTGAACAGATTCAAGGATCTAATGAGGAGGTGTCCTGAGTATAACTTGACTGCTGGTAATCAGGTGAGAATCTTTTTCAATGGTTGTAAACCTGAGATTCAGATGGTGTTGAATGGTGCAGCAAGTGGCACTATTAAAACTTCGAGGGCAAATGAGACTCTTGAGCTGATTGAGAGGATGGCTACCAACAAAAATGAAGTGTTGTCAGCAAAGCCTAAGAGAGGTATCCTTCAGCTGGAAGGTAATGATGCGATGCTAGCTAAAAATAAATTACTATCTCAGCAAATGGCAACTCTAACAGAGAGGCTTGATAAGATGCAACTATTTAGTGTTCAGACTAAAGCTGTTGCGGTGGTATGTGAATATTGTAAGGACAATCATGAGTCTAATGAATGCCCTTCCTTGCTGTCTTCTGATCCTCCTCAACAAATGCATGTGAATGGAATTTGGTATGACCAAAGACCTCTGCCACAAAATGTTCCAAGAAATCAGAATTATCCTTCTGGAAGTAATAATTTTCAGAGGATGGTGCAGGGAACTGGTCTTGATTTCACATCAAACAACTATCTGTAGCCTCCACCAATCCAAAACAAGGAACCTTCTGATTTGGAGAGGTTAGTTGGACAAATGGCTCAACATTCCAATGCCTTCATGGAAGAGACTAGAGCCAACACCGAAAACACAAATGCATCTATCAGGAATTTGGAGAATAAAATTGGCCTACTGGCTAAGCAAATTGCTGATAGAACTCCAGGTACTTTTTCTAGTAACACAGTTACTAATCCGAAGTAAGATTGTATGGCCATCACAACTAGAAGTGGTAAAATACTTCCATCTCCTGAGGTTAAAGAGAAGCTAGATACTGCAGGTGAGCCTGAAAAAGAAATTGAAAAACCTGCTGAAGTGGTGAAGCCAGTTGTAAAGAAGAAGCATGAGTTGAGTCCTGATTATGTGAGAGCTATGGAACCTTATCTTGAAAGATTCAAGCAGGATGCTCAGAAGCAACAGTATGGAAGGTTCCTGGATATTTTCAAAAAGCTTCACATTAATATTCCATTTGCTGAAGCCTTGGCTAGTATGCCCAATTATGCCAAGTTTATGAAGGACCTTTTATCAAGAAAACACAAGTTACAGGAATGTCAGACGGTAACACTCACTGAGGAGTATAGTGCGATAATACAGAAGAAGTTTCCTCCTAAGCGTCATGATCCAGGGAGTTTTAATATTCATATTGCCATTGGTAACACATTGGCAAAGCTTTGTGTGATCTTGGGGCAAGTATAAATTTGATGCACTTGTCTGTGTATAAATCTTTGGGGATATCTGAGCTCAAACCTACTATGGTTTCCTTGCAACTTGCTGACAAATCTTTAAGGAAACCCAGTGGTATAATTGAAGATGTCCTTGTGAAAGTGGACAAGTTCATCTTCCCAACAGATTTTGTAATGTTGGACATGGAAGAGGGAACTGAAAGGCCTCTTTTGCTGGGTAGACCTTTCTTGGCTACTGCCCGGGCCATGAATGATGTTGAAAACAGGAAGCTTGAGTTAAGGATGAATGATGAGACCATTACCATCAACGTCTTTGACTCTATGAAACATTCTTCTGACAAAGGCGATTGTTTTAGTCTTGATGTTTTAAAGGAAGTGGGGAAAGCAGAAAAATCTTCTAGTCAAGAGCTTGATGAAGAACTTCAGGCGCGTGATATTGTTCCTTTTAAGGAAGAAAAGAATGTAGCATTTGAGGTTCTTGAAAAGAAAGATGATGACAAAGAAGATGGTGCCCCAAAAGTGGAGTTAAAGGAGCTTCCTGAAACTCTTAAATACATCTTCTTGGGTGATGAGAAGACTTACCCTGTTATCATTAATAAGGGGTTGTCTTCTGAGCAGGAAAAGAAGTTGACAGAAGTGCTTAAAGACCATAAGACTGCCATAGCGTGGTCAATTTCTGATTTAAAAGACATAAATCCTTCTTTCTGTACCCACAAAATTCTCATGGAGGATGATGTCAAACATATGAGGAACTCTCAAGGGAGGCGTAATCCTACAAACAAGAAGGCAATGAGAAAGGAAGTGGTGAAACTCTTTGATACTAGTTGGAAGATGTATGTGGATTACCGGAGGTTGAAGGCCACCAAAAGGAGAATCTGTGAGAAAAGACACCAAGACTCTGTCTTTCAGAGAAAACAATACTTAAGAGAGTTCCTCACATGGCTGCATGGTTGGAATCAAATCTGGGAATGGTGGTCTCATGAACCGATGCATCCATTACCACCAGATCCTCCATTTGCTGAGTCATCCGATGCTGCTGAGGGGGAAGACATGAAGGATTGATTAAATCTCCTTGTTGTCGGTGATTTATTGTATATTAGTTTATTTTCTTTAGTACTTTTGTTGTTTTATTATGACCATAGGTTGATGTTAGGGTCATTTAGCTGCTTTGAGTTGGTATATTTCGCAAACACTCTGATGTTTTATTGTGCGCATTATAGTTTATCCTATATGCTGCTGTTTGTTCCATGGTGCAGGTTTTTCATCCATCTTTTGGTTTAACTATTGCTGGGGACAATAATTCTTTAAATCTAGAAATGGTAGGCTTTTGAAAAGCATCTTGGAACTGCAATTCTTCTATCAGGGGAGAAATTCGAATTTTTTTTTAATTTTTATTAGTTATTTTAGTTAGTTATTTTGTGTTGCTCTTTATCTTTATCTCTAAAAAAAAATATTGATATGTTTTTCAAGCAATTCTCAGGTTTAAATGTGCTTATCTAGTTAATGTGCTTGACTAAATTTTTGAAAATATGTTGTATGACATTCTGGCATGACATTGCATAGGTATAATTGGATTACATGATTGCTCGTTTGTCTGAATTAATGTTGTGAAATTCTGATAATGTCTGAAGTCAATTTTCTTGAGTCTATATTGATACCATAGCTGTGAGGTTTGAGCTTAAACACTGGATTTTCTTGTTGAGAGATCTCACTGTTGTAACACTCTAGAACTTGATCTGTTTCTCTGTAATGCATGCATTGGTTGAAGTGATAAAGACATTTTTTTCTTGTTAGCTTATGGCCAAAATAGTCCACCTGTATGAATTTTTCCATTGTTAGCCCCTTGAGACTGAGCTTAATTTGTTGATAAATGACCCGTGGCCTGATTGATGGCTTAGCCTATATCCCTATGACTTACCTTGATTGAGATTGAATTACTGATGTGTTGAAAATAAACAAAGAAATTGAGGTAAGCTCCACAAGGGTCAAGTAATCAGGGGATGTAGATTTCATCTGTGCCCTTATTTAAAAAGGGGCAAAATGAAAAAAAAGAAAAAGAAAAAGAAAAAGAAAAAGAATGAATGTGCATAAAAGGTGGCTGGCAAGAATTAATTCCCGAAATTCTGTGGGAATGTTAGTGGACCAAAACCATTGAGTTGAATGTGTTAAGTGAAATAATATCAGTTTTTCAATCTCATTGTTGTTTGAGCTACTATCCATATATTCCTACCCTTTAACCCGGCCAAGTTACAACCCGTGAAGTCCTTTTGACCAATGGATGCATGTGTTTGATTCTTTATTTTTAAGAATTTTTTAGAATATAATCAAGCTTATGGTAGTTTTATAGCTGTGATTGTTTGAGTGATCATGATACCCTTAAACACTGAGTGTGGAGTGGACATTATTTATCTGTGTGAGGGGTAATCAATGTAGACTTGTATCTTTAAGAAACTGATGACATTGTTAGGAGTTTATGATATTGGGTCAGTCATGCATGACATATTGTGTCTGAAAGTGTCTATGTAATGTTATGTTATGCTGGATTAAATGATTGTTTCCTGGATTGAGTCTTGTACATTGCTGGGGACAACAACGTTTAAATCTGGGAATGGTTTGATGTGCCTCTGGCAAATGTAGTTTTTCAAGCTGAAATTGATAAGAATTGAGTCATAAAAGAGCAATTTATATACATATTTGCTTACTATATTGATTGTTTCCATGTCAATGATATTTCTCACCTATTGGTTGTGTTTATATAGGTAGAAGAAGTGAAAACTACAAAATTGAATAAAGCTTGTTGACGCGACTCCATACGGGTGCTTCTTAGTACAATTTCCAGAGAGTTGGCACAAGTTGGTGCCACACCGGCGCCAACCCGTGCTGATTTACGAACTTACAAGATTGTGGTGGTACAAATTCCAAGAAGTTGGCGTGGACTGGCGCCATTATTGCAACAGCTCGAAGTATCTGGACCCTTTTTGGGGCAGAATAGGGCGCATGAATAGGATGGTCATATGATGACCATTAGTTCAGAATCTTGACTAGATAGAGACCTAGTCTCATGAGGATTCAAAGGTAGGTTGTTGGGAATTTTGAATTGCAACAACTCCACCTTTTTCTCCTCTCTTGTGCACCACTTTCATTGGTTTTTTAAGTGAAAATTCTGATTTGATTTCTCTCACTCTCTCACTCTCTTGTGCGCATACTAGGGGTAAGTTCTCCTTAAGGTTTTCAGAAAAAGACCTAGCCAATTCTACTCCAATCCATCCCCCACTCTTGTGAAGTTTTCATGCTGAAGACTTCACTCTTCTAAACACATTTTTACCTAGCCTCCTTCTTCACCTATTGAGCGCAAGCAATCCTCTTTGTGGTGGTCAATTGGTGGCTTGACAAGAAGAGTTCTTGCATCTTGACGTGGGTGGTGTGGATCAACGTTAGAGGGTTTGAACCCTTCAAACCTAACACTGATCGTCTTGGAGTTTTGAACTCACAAACAAAGGTAACATCATACTGTCATAAAGCATGATTCTTGATTGCATGTGTGATTTCGCATAAGAAAAATTTTGTTTTTTCCTCTCACATGCTACGACCTTCAAGGCTAGTTACTTTCATGGGGTACATTTTCAGGTACAGGTACCTCGGGGTTGAGACCTCTGGTGGCAGGAGGCCAGAGTTGAGCTGATTATGCATGCTGATTTTATGATATGTCTGGATATTATTATGTTTTATTGTTAGTCTATTGTTATTTGATTTGAGGCATTGTCTGGCTATGTGCCAGATTTGGTGAGCATGGGGGTTGTTCATGCCACATTGACATCAGACGTGTTGATTTTACTCGAGTTGTATAATTGTATATGGATATTGTCCGGTCTACGTGTTGTAGTTCCGTGACTAGATGCATATATATTTGATGAGGTTATTCAGTTAGTTATTTATTGCAATTTACATACAGGTGATATTTTGAAAAGAAATAAGTAAATCCACTTGGTTAATAATGATTAGATCATAATTGGAAAGAAAAAGTTAGCTTCCGCATTTTTTTTCTGCACTATTACCATATGTATGTTTAAAACACCGGGTGCACATGGGGTATTACATGAATGAAATCAAAAAAGCAAAAGTAAAGATAGCTCACCTCTCTTTTGTCTCTTTCTTTTTTCACTTTTCCACGTTGACAATCGTTCCCCAATGCAGACTCACCTTTATTGCATTTAAACTACTATTTATAACTAAACCTATTAAAAAGGGGTGGAACGACTTTTGTTTCGCATTGAAAAATGAATCAGATGGGAACGAAATATTGTCCCATTAGCAAGCACTTGTATGCTTGAACATTGGATATAATCATGGAGATTATAAACTTTAATGTACTCATGTATGGTATATGTATGATGGAAGTGCTCTTAAGCCTATTATGATATTGAGAGGCTTTTGATTGGGGCATTTTATGAATAATTGGAGTTGTTGTGTATTTGGTATATGCATAGGATTGAAAGTGCTCAAGTATGCTAAGTGTAACACCCCGTATATATCCGGTAATGTTATCATACTATCGTATTAAGCTGCGCTTAATTAAAAATGCGGAATATCTTTTTCTTTTCAATTATGAAGTCATTATCATTACCAACTTGCTTATTAATCAATTAATAAAACATCGCCTGTATGCAATTGGAATAAAACAACTAACTGAAATACCTCATTAATTAAATAACATAATGTATATCTCTAGTCACGGAACTACAACACGTAGACCAGACCACTAGCAGTTTATACAACTCAACTCAAAAGTACTAACAACATAGTGGCATGGACAACTCCCATACTCACCCAAATAAGGCAACACTGCCCAACATAAGTCTCAACTCAAAACATAAAGAGCAGAAAACATAAATAGCATCCAATCCAGTCATGACAGCAATACAGCATAAATATCATAATCAGCTAAGCTCTGGCCTCCTGCCGCCAGAGGCATCAGTCACCATACTACCTGAACCTGAAATAAGCATTCCCCAATCGTGGGGTGAGATCTCTAAACAAGAAATCTCAGTAAGACAAGGGGTCCTCAAGGATCTTCACCCCAAGCTCACTTACATGTGCAATATAAGTTTAAAAGCAGTTCATCAATATCATTTCTAAAACAGTGCAATGCAGCAGATAATCATGTCATGTGTGTCAATTCTATTCTACTGATCAGAGAAATGCAGGAATACGTCTATTACCCACACAATATGCAAGACGCTACTTGCACCCACCCACGGACTCACCATCTTGTATGACGCCACATACTCAGGCTTACCGACTAAGTGGAAACAACACATATATATTATAAGCCATTGCACATATCAGCTCAAAAGCATTTCAAAATATCCAAAACATGTAACATAGCATGCATATAACCATACCCCCATGAGACACGGTGGAACCACAACATGGCTAAACCGAGGACACGAAAGCTTACCTTGCAAGCTAACACCCAAAGCCAAGAGTCCACAGCTCAAAGTCCAAACACAGCAGATTCACAATCTGTTATGGACCAACAATACATCAACAATCATACTCTACAAGTATACAACATAAAGACAACGCCTTTTCATTACGTTTTACGTCTTAAGGCTTCTCACCAAGCCATAAGCCCTTAATCACATGATTCTGACTTACATTAATTAATTACAGAAGTTCAACTTCCTCAAATTAGGATCCACAAACCCATAGATCAGTTCTGGGTGAACAATACGCTACTGTTCCTCGCAAACCCAGAATATCCGGATATTCCTCGAGGGCATATCCGGATATCCAATATCCGGATATCTCACTGTACATATCCAGATATCAATATCCGGATATCCAGATCCCCATATCCGGATATCAATATCTAGATATCCAGATCCCCATATCCGGATATCAATATCCGGATATTTCTCGATCAGATATCCGGATATTTCACGACAGAATGCAGTTTCTGCATTTCGTGAAGATATCCTTCCAAGGTTCTATTTTTAACATTTCCAGAAGCTTAAACATGCATCTTAAGGTCCATTTATGTTCATATGACAGTTGGTCACTTGTTTAATCCATTAAACATACCAAGACATCAACTTTAACCCATTAAACTCAAGATCAAAGGTAGAACCACTTACTCAAGGTTCAAAACAGAAAATCAAAGGCTCATGGAGCTCTCCAAACAGCTCCAACAATGCAGACCAAGAAGGTGCACGAAAATGCCACACCAAAGGTTGATTCTTGCACCAAAAGATCACACCTTGAACCACTTACTCAAGGTTCAAAACAGAAAAGCAAAGGCTCATGGAGCTCTCCAAACAGCTCCACCAATGCAGACCAAGAAGGTGCACGAAAATGCCACACCAAAGGTTGATTCTTGCACCAAAAGATCACACCTTGAAGCTCAAAAAGCCAACTCCAAGGTTCCCATAACCAAAACCACCAACTCAGCCCCTCACACCTCACAAGGCAGTGACAAAACTCAGAACAAAAGCATTCTCCCCACTCACACTACACTCCACTAAGTGTTTGATGAAGAAACCAAGAAGAAAGATGACTTCTTGGCTCTCAAGGTGAAAAGGAAGGGATGAACAGCAAAGGAAGAGGCACTCAGCAGCTGAGCATTCACGTAGGAAGCCATATGGCCTAGGGTTTTGTGCATGAGTTGCATTTATAGTCACTTAAGCCTTTAACACACAATATTAACTTTAATTGCTACGCTTAGCATTTTAATCCCAAACTTAGGATTCTTAACCTACTCAATTTTACAAGAATTATCATATTTTTCTTATATTTTTCCGAGCACCTTTCCAGTACGCGCTTTTCATAGCCAGTACTAGTTTCTGGCACCAGTTCTTATTATTTTGACTTGAAACTCGTTTTACAAGTCCTACATATTATTCTAGTAATTATCATGCACTTATAATAATTTTTTGGGATACTTTTTCGGTACGCATTTATACCGACTAGCAGAAGCGGTATCTGCACTTTTTTTTTCCAAAAAGCGACTTTCAGCATTCTTACGTACTTACTATAATTATTAGAGCGTCATAATAATTATTAGGGTCAATTATGGAATTATTTCTTAATTTCACATAATTAATTAATTAACTTCTTTAATTAATGGTGCAGGTTCTTACACTAAGTTGATAGTTTAGATAACTTGAAGTTAAAGTAACAAGATAAGGTTAACATGGAGTAAACACCCTTTTTGGTCCCTGGCAATATCTACGAAATCTTTTTTAGTCCCTGACAATAAAAAAGGACCAAATTGGTCCCTAAAATTATGAAAAAAGGGCCACGTTAGTCCTTATGTCAACTCCTCCGTCACTAATGTGGCCCTTTTTACATACTGTTAGGGATCAATTTGGTCCTTTTTTATTGCCAGGGACTATAAAGGATTTCGTAGATATTGCCAGGGACCAAAAAGGGTGTTTACTCGGTTAACATGTGATCCAACAAAAGTGCATAAATTGCTGATTGAGATTGGATGTAAGTTGTAAGAACCTGCTAAATTAGGAAATTAATGAGTTAAACATGGTTTAATTAATAATTCCATAATTGACTTTGGATAAATAGGGAAAAAGCATAATAATTAATATTAAGTCACTTTTCAGAAGGAAAGTGCAAACATCAGGTATTTCACGGTATAAATGGATACTGGTGAGGTAACTCAAAAAATAGAAATAAAAATACAAATATTCTTAGAAAAATATCTAGGTCAAGAATATCGAATTTGAGATGAAAATAGTAATCGGTGATGTCAGAACTAATATCGGCTATTTCACAGTAGAAAGTGCGTACCGGCAAAGTGTCTCAAAAAATTAATATAAAAATATGATAATTCCTATAAAAATGTCTAGGTTAAGAATATGAAATTTGGAAGAAAAATAATTAGTAGAGCTATTAGAACTAATACCGACGATTTGAGCGAACACAGCTATAAGTAAGTGGGCAATAAACCCTAGGTCAGAATGTTACACTTCTATGTAGATGCTCTTCTTGGTTCATGGCTGCCACCTTCTTCCAAACAACTCCATAGCATTCCTTGCATGAAAAACCACCAAGACTTCATCTTTTCTTGGATTTCTTCCTTTCAAATCCATTAACACTCAAACACAAACACCCTTCAAGTAAAAGGACTGTTCTTAGAACCCCATCGTTGCTTTTTTGTGGAGCTTTAGGACTGTTTAGTGGGTTGGGAGTGTTGGAGTCATCTACATCACCATTGGAGCTCTAAGGAGTGAACTTGGTGAAGAAAACACCTATCTTAGAGGTGCAAATTCGTGCAACTCTGTCCATAGAAGCTTGGAGTGGGCTATGAACCTCATAAAGCAATTCTTTTTCTATTTTTGAAGCTTTGGGGGTATAAATCTCAACTTTTCTCTTTGAGTTTCTTTGAAAAGAATGGATTTTTAACATGTAGAATGAAAGAAATAAGTAACCTTGATGAAAACAAGCATGAATATATATGAAAATGGTAGCTCAGACTTCTGTTGTGGCTAAAAGTTAAACCTTGTAGGAAAAACACTAAAAAAATGCATTTTTGGAAAACTGTCATAAAATATCCTGATATGATATCCCGATATGATATTCGGATATCGATATCTCGATATTCCTTTGGCAATATCTCGATATTTTGGTCTTGACAACAACAAACCTATTTTACTAGAAACTTGATATCTTTAGCTACAGAGCTCCAAATCGAGTTCTGTTTGGACCTCTGTGAAGATAACACATAGGGATACAACTCTGTAAAATTTCGTAGCCATTGGATAAGTGTTTTTCTCACGGTGTCAATTTGAAGTCACATTTTGGTTGCTAGAAATTTCATTTACAATAGTCACTTTGCGTAAAACATAATCGGAGTTATACAACTCCGATTGAGACAAAAAATATGTCGTTGGAAAGCTTAGGATGTATAGTTTAATAGGATAGGTTATTCTTACTCTTATTTTTCCTACTATTGCTACCCCTTTCAATACCGTTAGATTACAATCTCATCCGACGATAGACATTTGCAAAATAAAATAAACTCTTTTTTCTCATTCTTTCTCCACACCTCCTCCCCCACCCTTTCTCTCTCCTCCTGGCGATCGATGAAGATTGAAAATTCCGGTAATGCAAAAATCAATTCCTCCAAAAAGAAAAACACATATTCAATAAAAAAATGAAAAACAGAAGCGAATTGGTCCGAACATGTGAAATGATAAAGAGAGCGACAATGTCTCAACAATTCCTGATGTTGAATCATGCAGGGATTTGAATTGGTCTGAATACTTGGAGCTTTGGCCCTATCTTCTGCATTTTGAAGATTTTCTCATACGAAGACTTTCAAATCACTTAATTACTAATTTTCATCATTTCTTTCTTAGTTGTTTTTGTTTTCTTTTTTCCTTTTCTGTTTGTTATCCCAAAAAATAAAATAAACAGGCAAAGGTATAAGCACCCTAGCACTCCATCGTCTTACCGGAAGTGACAGTTTTCTATAAGGAATAAGCATGTTTGATGGTCGTCGAAGGTGTTATGTTTTTCGTTCTTTTTTCTTTATTGAATGTGTTTTTCTTTTTGGAGGAATTGATTTTTGCGTTACCAAAATTTTCGATCTTCGTCGCCAGAAAGAGAGAAAGTGAAGGAGAGAGAAAGGGTGGGGGATGAGGTGAGGAGAAAGAATGAGAAAAAAGGGTTTATTTTATTTCGCAAATGTCTATCGTCGGATGTGATTGTAATCTAACGGTATTGAAAGGGGTAGGCAATGGTAGGCAAAATAGGAGTAGGTAGAATAACCTATTTCTAGTTTAATATATTAAAATATTATAGTTTTTGGTGAAGAGTTGCAATTAATGTTTTAAAAAGAGTAAATGTAGTTTTGTGCTTGGGGGCTTTGGGAGAAGCCTGCAGGCACTAAACGAAAAAGAAAACGTAGTTCATTTGACTTGAAATGTTAGGATATGTATATTAATAATATTTTGGGATAAACAGACTGTGATTTTGTTGTTTGGTGACCCGTGGATTGCTATTTGGACTTTTAAGCTTGAGTACACCACTTGACAGGTAAGTTTCGTGTTCTCAGGGTTAATCCCCATTTGTTCCACCATACTCCAAGAGGGGATGGTAGTTTTATATGGTATGTGTGCTTATTTGCTATTTGAGATGATGACATGATGCACTCTTATATATGTATGTTATGTGATGTATTACACACAAGATGGCTAATACATGAGTGTAGTGTGAAGCTGCACAAGACTGTATTCCCTGAGTGTGGCTATAAGGCAAGAGCCTTATACTTTTTATGTATGTAGCAGACATATGTGAATCATATTGTTCTCTGGTCAGTAGACTTGTTAGCACACATGCATAATATATATATATGTGTGAGTGTGTGTGTGTGTGTGTGTGTGTTGCTGCATTATATGGATTATTATTATTATTACTGTTAAATTGTTATTTGAGAACTGTTATACCGAAGTGAGCTTGGGGCGGAGGAACTCTTTGAATATCCTTGCTTACTGAGATTTCTGTTTAGAGATCTCACCCCTTTTGGGGCATATTTTTAGGTACAGATGTCCATGAGATGGATGCTTCCCGAGGCAAGAGGCCAGAGTAGAGTTTATTTGAGATGCATGTTTTATTCAGATTACTATGGATATGATTATTATACCGTGACATGATTCTTATGACGTTAGGCTTTTACCAGACTATGTACGTTTTATTTGTTTGTGAGCAAGAAGATTGTCTATGCCTTTAATTTATTTGTGTTATTGTTGAACATGTGTATTTTGTTACGCCATGAGATATGGACGTCATGACTACGCGATGTAGCTTCATGACTTAATATTTATTTATGATATTAAGGCATTTCAGGATTTTATTTTGTGGTTTTGCAATTACATAAGGATATAGACGAATTGTTATTTTGTCATGTTAATAAGGAAAAAGAAATCTTGCATGCCTAATAACTTATTTTATTTTAGCTTCCACATTTAATTGAGCTGCGCTTAATACCGTAAAATGATAACAAATCCGGATGCATACGGGGTGTTACATAAGTGCACCCATGTTTGTTGGACATGTGGCTCCCTTTCCATTCTTATTAGGTAGCAAAATGTGGTGCCAAAAGACAGAGATTTGAGCCATGGAACAAAATGCATCATGCAAAGTTAAGGCTCTGCTCGCGAACATGCTCGCTTAAGCGTGGGGGTTCACGAGCTAATTAAATTGGAGACAATAGCCAGTGTCTAAGTAGGGGAGAGCTCGCGATCATGCTCGCTTGAGTGAGGAGGTCCCGCGAGCTGTGCCTTGGGTTCCAAGAAACCCTGGCTGATGGAAATTAAAACAGAGCATTGTTCACTCTTAGGCTTGCTTAAGCGAGCGAGACCGCGAGGAAGCAGGGGAATTAGGCAATAGCCACTAGCTGGGAAATTAAATGTCTCGCTGCAATGCTCGTTTGTGCGAGTAGAGCAACGAGAAAATACGATTTGCTCGTTGAGAAGCTCGTTAAGCGAGGAACTCAGAAAGCAGAGAAAATGTATAAATTAAAAAATAAGGCTATGAGGTGTATGTGAACCTCATAGTAGTGTCTCATAGGACTTGTATGATATGTCTAAGCTAGGTTTAAATATTGGGCAATGTTACAGAGTTATAATTACGATTTTGGTTTGTTTTAAATACGATAACGATTTTAAACCGGAAACACACAATGTTTAAAATAAAAAGTTTAGTCGTATTTTAGTTCAATTGTTGTGATTGTAACTGCGTTTAATATTATATGTAATGATAACATACCGAAGTACTACAAGGTGTTACACAAGCCGCCTGACCCATTTACACCCCTTTTTGGAGATAAGATGTTAAGTTGAGTGGAATTAGTATTATTATATTATTTTTATTCTTATATTTTTTATTATCTTCTATTTATGTTTTTATTTTATTTTATTTTATATGTATCTTACTTTGTGTAATTCATTTATTTATTAAACATGATCAAATATCTTTCCTTAAAATAGTAATAATAATAATAGGAAGTATAATTTATAGTTCAATTTATTATTTAAAAAGAAAGGAAAATAAACAAAGCAACCCATCACCATGAGATGATCTACGATACTATTTGTATAGTTCACTATCCTTGAATATTGTGTGTATTGAAAGAGTGTTCGTATAAATATACTATCTTAGACTTTGTATGCCATAGAATTGTTTTAAAATAAAAATATAAGTGTTTTTAAAGTTTTTGTTTTTTTGTTTGTAAAAGAGAATATCTTGATTGTTCACTAAATCGTTCCCAAAATTTACACAATGTTATGTGACATTGTTGTATGTTTATCATCCTTAAGTGTTGTATCATTGTAACACCCCGTGTCGATCCGATTTGTTAATATTTTTTTTTGTAAATAAAGAGGGGCTAAGCCCCAGAAACATAAAGAAATTACAAATCAGAAACTAACAAGCTAGACATATTTCTAGCATCAGCAACTATAAGTTCCATCAACTGAGGAGGAGGATCTTTAAAAATCTTGAAATGGAGATTATTAGTTTGCCCAGCTTTAGCTAACCAATGACCACATTTGTTGTTTTCTCTCTTGGTATGAACAAGATGAATAGTCCAATCTGCTTTTAACCATAATCTCAATCTGCTAGTGACTTGAGAGTCCCTAGGATCTTCATGCTGCTCCTTTAACATCTGGATGGCTTAGCTAGAATCACATTCTAGCTCTATTCTTTTTAATCCTGTTTCCCAAAGCAGTTCGAAACCTTTCAGTAATCCCCATAATTCTGCATCAAGAGGATTGCATGAACCTAAATTACAATATAAGCTTCCCAAAAAGGATCCATTGTGATCTCTTAATATACCACCACAACTAGCTTTTTTCATGCCACTAGAAGAAGCTCCATCACAATTCAACTTAACCCACCCTTGCTTGGGGGCTGTCCAAACTCTATCGTTGGAATCACCACGGCGCTGATAAATTTGGGCTTGCAGAATCTGTTGGACAAACGTCCAAATTGAAGCCTGCAATTGCTCATCATGACAGAAATGATCTTCACGGATCTCCAAATTTCTCCACTTCCACAAAAACCAACAAGTAGTAAAGAAAATATCCCTCCAGTCCTTCACTTTATTGGAGGACCACATGTTATCGATATTTAAAGTCAACCAATCCTGCAAATTCGAATTCATAAAGGAATTGGGTATCGAACCTGTAAACCAGCCAAATTTTCGTAGCATGTCTACAATCACGAAGAACATGAATAATAGTTTCCTCATGATTTGGACAGACATTTGAACCTCCGCTCCACTTACTGGTTCTGCTGCGCACTGAAAGTTTAGCAAGCAAAGTCATCCACATAAACACTTTCACTCGTTCTGGTCCATTCCACGACCAAACTTTTTTCCATAAGCTAGTGTGAACATCTGCTGGGAAGTTCATAACATTACAATAAGCGACTTTAACCAAAGAAGTTGAGTGATGATTATTGATCCAAACTAACCTATCCTCCCCATTCCTTGGAATAAGCCTGAGATGATTTGTTACTGCATCAGCCAAATCTGACTCCAGAAATTGATGAACAACTTCAAGATGGAATCCATCATCCACCATGTAATCTGCAATTGATTTCTAACTCTCCTCCCACGGCACCTGATTGCTCGACAACTGCTGCAAATTTTCCTCCCATCCCAACCAGTTATCAGTCCAAAGCTTTACTTTAGAACCATATGCTATTTCCCATCTAAGACCAGCAAGAAAATTACTCCAACATTTAGCAAGATCACGCCAAAGTTTAGAGTCATATGATTTTGCCTTTATACCTCTCCTTAAGTCTTGACCTCTACCATACTTGGCTACTAAAATCTTAACCCATAAATTATCTTTCTCAGTTAACACCTTCCACGCGAGTTTATGAATATAAGCTTCATTTTGGAGTCGAAGATTAATAATTCCCAAACCACCTCTATCTTTGGGTTTATACATTTGATCCCAAGCTACTAAATGAGCCTGCCTTCTGCTATCCTGATCTCCCCAAATGAAAGCCCTTTGTATCTGCTCAATTTCATCACAAAACGTTACTAGTAAAAGACCATTCTGCATATGGAAAGAAGGGATTGCAGCAATGACCGATTTCACCAAAGTAACCCGACCAGCAAAAGAAAGGCAATGGCTTTTCCAACCATCCAGTTTTGAACGTATCCTATCCTTGATAGCTCCATAGTCTGCTTTAATATATCTCCCTTGTTTAATAATAGAGCCTAAATATCTTCCAATACTAGAAGTGCGCTTAAAGCCCATTCTGTTAACAATCCTTGCAGTAACTTGAGTATCAGTATTCGGGGAAAAATAAATCAAAGATTTATTTGCACTAACACTTTGCCCCGACATCTCACAAAAGAGATTAATACAATCCATAATCACCTTAGCTTGCTCCTTATCTGCTTGCGCAAAGAGAATGATATCATCTGCAAATAAAAGGTGGGATACACTCGGCCCTCTTCTGCAGACTCTAATAGGCTTCCACGAACCCATAGTCACTTTTTCAGCGATACAAGTGGGAAAGCTTCTCAACACACAACACAAAAATATAAGGAGAGATTGGATCCCCTTGACGATTTCCTCTCTGAGGAACTATGCAATCCGAAGCCACACCATTTATCAAGACCCTCGAACGATTAGAAGTTATAGAAGCCATTATAACACCAATCATCCAATCAGGAAACTGAACTTCAATAAGCACTTTATAGATAAAACTCCAACTGAGTTTATCATAAGCTTTTTCAAGGTCCAGTTTGATTGCCATTGTACCTTTCTTTCCTTTTACTCTCCCCATAGAATGAACCAGCTCCTTTGCTACTACAATATTATCTTGAAGCTGACGATTTGGCACGAAGCTAGCTTGGTAAGGAGAAACTAAATTCTCCATTGTAAGCTTAAGCCTATCCACAATGATCTTGCTCATACCCTTATAAATGACATTACACAAAGAAATAGGCCTAAATTGAGAAACATACATTGGCTTAGGAACTTTGGGGATCAAAGTGATCAGAGTACCGTTGACTTCCTCAATGCTGGAAAGGTTTTCTGCATAATACTTGATATCTCTCCAAATCTGTTCACCAATAAATTCCCAGTTCATTTTGTAGAATGCCGCGGTATAGCCATCCTCCCTTGGAGCTTTCGAATCTTTCATAGAAAAGAAGCTCGTCTGACTTCATCTTTTGAAATTGGAGCACCTAAGTTAACAGCAGTCTCATCGTCCACCTTTGGCCAAAGAGTCTGGACCCAAGGACGATCATGGTTTTCTTCAGAAAATAGTTTAGAGAAGTAAGCATTTATTACCCGTGCAATGTTGTGATCTTCTCTAATCAAGTTTCCAGCATCATCTTTCAACTCCAAGATCTTGCTCCTTCTACGTCTAACAATTGTTTTTGTATGATAGTACTTCATATTCCTATCTCCTTGAACTATCCAAGTAGCACGAGACTTTTCAAACCACAAAAACTCCTCCTGTTCTAAAACTTGTTCAAGTTCACCCCTTATCTTGCCTTCAATATTTTCCAAATGACTTTTATTCTGCTCAGAA